>NC_057794.1:290899492-290908779 GCF_018294505.1 Triticum aestivum | reverse complement strand
CGCCGGCCGCCGCCCTCGCCGCGGAGCGCCGCCCCGCGCCCGCCCCGGTCTTTGGCGAGCCTCCCCGGCGACCCCGAGCTCCGGCGACAACGACGAACCCCGGCACTCGAGCTGCTAGAGTGCATGGCGCTAGATCTGGATCGGAGCTACAGTAAACCCTAGGTGATTTTTGTCTAAGTCCCGAAATGGCAGATTCAAGTGCCCCTGTTCGCGGCTTCGTAACTTTGCATCCGTAGCTCCGATTCATGCATACAGCGTATCAAAATGTTCATCTCAGAGAGTTCATCTGCGTTGATTCATGCATACAGTGGGAGTTCATCATTTCCATTTGAGTTAATCTTGATGCCCTAAATGCTGTTAGAAGAGGGCTACTTGAGTTAATTGTCAGATCTGCTACTCCGTTTAGCACTTTTGTCATTTTTGCCATGTTTAATGTGTGCATGCTATGCCCGTGAGTTCTACATATGTTTTGTTAAGGGTTTTGTCATATTTCCAGAGGTGCAACCCATGTATTTTTAGGATGTGTGTGGTGACTTGTGCAAGCTTGCAAAGTGGTGCACTTGCTAATTCTGTTTTCACGGACTTAGTATTTTCACTAAGTCATGCAGCTGTTTATCTCATGATGCCATATGTTCTTGTTGTTTCCTAGTGATCCGTGCCTCTTTTGGGGATGATCAGTAAGAGAGTTTTGTTAATCTTGTAGTGCTCTATCCATCCATGTCTTTTTTTGCAATTATGGAGCACCCTAGCTTGAGTCAATCGAGCTCTACTTTTGCTACTTTGTGATTCTGGGCAGATTGTCAACTTGTTTGCAATTTTGTCGGTGATGTTGTAGTTGATCCGTGCATTCTATGCTATTGTTCTTGCCATGTCTAGCTTGAATTTTGTGCCTTCTTGATGGATGTATGCTTGTCTTGCCATGACTTGCACTGTAGTGAGTGCATCGAGCTCGTAAACATGCCACCTTGAGTTATATTTCAGCATGTGCCAGTTTTCACTAAGTCTGAAAACTGATTATGTTTTTGCTATGTTCACGTGCTTGCAATTGTATTTTTTGATCCCTTTTGGCTCAAGGTCACTAAGGGACTTTTGTTAATCTCTTTGAGTAGCTCCATTCCATGCTTTACTTTGCCTTGTTCAGATCCTGTAGCATGTAGATTTGTTGCTCCGAAGAGGGCTACCTGATCTGAAATTCCAGACACGTGTTAATTTCACTAAGTCTGAGATCTGTTTGCCATTTGCATTTTTGTCATGCTTGTTTGAACCTCCTAATGGATGAATTGGCCGTAGCTCAGTGCTAGACTTTTGTTAAGCATCTTGTGTGCATCCCTGCCATGTATTTTGTTGTCATGTTTGGGTGATGTAGCATGTTCATTCCGTTGCATTTAGAGGCCTATTTGTTGTAAATCGCAGACCGGTGTCATTTTTGAATCGCTTGCCATTTCCAAACCGTAACTCCGATTCCGGCGTTCTTTATATCGTTTTCAAGCGATTTCATCCCATATTTCCAGTGGCACACTTGGTTTTCCAAGTTGAGGCCAGGTTCATGCAGTTCCTGTCATATCTTGCATTTTGTGTCCCGCATCGCATCCCGCATAGCATATCATCTTTACATCGTGTTGATTGAGTTTGCACGTGGTTGATTGTATCCTTGTTGCTTGTTTGTCTTGTTTGGGTAGAGCCGGGAGACGAGTTCGCTAACGAGGAGCCCGTTGAGTTTGCTTTCGAGGATCCAGTCAACTCTGACAACTGTGCAGGCAAGATGATCATACCCTCGAAATCACTACTATCTTTGCTATGCTAGTTTGCCCGCTCTTTTGCTATGCCAATGCTACAATGCCTACCACTTGCTTGCAAGCCTCCCAAATTACCATGTCAAACCTCTAACCCACCATGTCCTAGCAAACCGTTGATTGGCTATGTTACCGCTTTGCTCAGCCCCTCTTATAGCGTTGCTAGTTGCAGGTGAAGATTGGAGGCCGTTCCTTGTTGGAACATTTATTTACTTGTTGGGATATCATTATATTATCTTGTTATCTTAATGCATCTATATACTTGGTAAAGGGTGGAAGGCTCGGCCTCTCGCCTAGTGTTTTGTTCCACTCTTGCCGCCCTAGTTTCCGTCATATCGGTGTTATGTTCCTGGATTTTGCGTTCCTTACGCGGTTGGGTTATAATGGGAACCCCTTGATAGTTCGCCTTGATTAAAGCTTTTCCAGCAATGCCCAACCTTGGTCTTACCATTTTCCACCTAGCCTCTTTTTCCCTCGGGTTTCCGGAGCCCGCGGGTCATCTTATTTTAACCCCCCCCCCCCGGGCCAGTGCTCCTCTGAGTGTTGGTCCAAACTAGAGTCCTGTGCTGCGCCCCCTCGGGGAAACTCGAGGTTTGGTTTTAGTTGTATGGAGAGCTCATCTGAGTGTGCCCTGAGAAAGAGATATGTGCAGCTCCTATCGGGATTTGTCAGCACATTCGAGCGGTGTTGCTGGTCTTGTTTTAACCTGTCGAAGTGTCTTAAGTTACCGAGATACCGAGTCTGATCGGAACGTCTTGGGAGGAGGTCTATTCCTTCGTTGTCCGTGAGAGCTTGTCATGGGCTAAGTTGGGACTCCCCTGCAAGGATTGAACTTTCAAAAGCCGTGCCCGCGGTTATGGGCAGATGGGAATTTGTTAATGTCCGGTTGTAGATAACTTGAACCTTAATTAAATTAAAATGAATCAACCGAGTGTGTTACCGTGATGGCCTCTTCTCGGCGGAGTCCGGGAAGTGGACACGGTGTTGGAGTAATGTTTGCGCAGGTTTCTCTCTAGTTTCTCGCTCGTGCTTTGCCTCCTCTTCTCGCTCTCTTTTGCGAATAAGTTATCCACCATACTTGCTAGTCGCTTGCTCCAGCTCCATATATTTACCTTGCCATACCTATAAGCTTAAATAGTCTTGATTGCGAGGGTGCGAGATTGCTGAGTCCCTGTGGCTCACAGATTACTATTACACCAGATGCAGGGCCTGATGATTCCGCTCCAGGAGATGGGTATGAGCTCAAGTGGGAGTTCGACGAAGACTCTAAACGTTACTATGTTTCCTTTCCCGATGATCAGTAGTGGTGCCCATTTGGGGGTGAACGGGACCGTTGTCGCATGTTGGGTTCTCTTTTATTTTGGCACTGTAGTCGGGCCATGAGTGTTTGGATGATGTAATGTTATTTATGCACTTGATTGACGTGGCGAGTGTAAGCCGACTATGTTATCTCCCTTTTTATTATCATATTACATGGGATGTTGTGAAGATTGCCTAACTTGCGACATATGCCTTCAATGCGATTATGTCTCTAAGTCGTGCCTCGACACGTGGGAGCTATAGTCGCATCGAGGGTGTTACATATCTGCCGGATCAACCTTGTCTTTGTAAAACTTCGGCTCTTCCGTGGCACAAACCGACTCAGCATAAGCCGCATCACCTTCCTCACATTCCAAAGTGATCTTCCTGCTCCCATGTGCTATGATGGTCCCCTTATGACCTGCCATTTTAAGCTGCAGATAAACATAACACGGCCTCGCCATGAACATAGCGTAAGCCGGTCGCCCAAACAGAGCGTGATACGGACTTTTGATTTTTACCACCTCAAAAGTCAATGTTTTTGATCTTGAATCATGATCATCTCCAAAAGCCACCTCTAAGGCTATCTTGCCCACTGGATATGCAGACTTACCGGGCACCACATCATGGAAAACGGTGTTTGACGGCTTAAGATTCTGCTTCCCCTGTATACCCAACACCTGATTGCATAACCGGAAAGGTTCAGGAGTTTCATAGGTGGGAATTCTAGTAGCTCTAGTTCTTCTTCCATGGATATTGGTTTGAGATTGGGATTTCTTACCGATTATTCGTTCTTGATCCGTACCTTGTTGATTTATTTCTCTACCTTAATTCTACGTGGCTTCTCAATTTATGGATATGTGACCATTTCAAGAGGAATGCATTCGTTCATTTTGTTCGGATGTGAAGACTATATGTTGCAATTTTCATTCCGTTGGATTCAGCTTCAATAGTTTATCTATCAATGTGCTAATGGTGGTCAACCTCTTCAGGATGGCTCCTCCAACGCGCACGACTCCGAATCCTGATCCGCCACCACCTCCACCTCCTCCGGAGGCATGGCAAGCTGTGATGGCCGCAACCAATGCAAACACACAGCTGATCATGCAAATTATTCAAGAGCGCAATCAAGGCAACCAAGGGAATCAAGGCAGCAATCAGAGTCACTTTGCTACACTCAACCAGTTCCTTGCTAATGGGCCAAAGACTTTCAGCAATTGTGTTGAGGCAACCGATGCTGACGATTGGCTTGTGGATCTGTGTAAGCATTTCGAGTGCAGTAACGTCAGGCCTGAGGACTTTGTTAAGTTCGCTTCCTTCCAACTCAAAGATCAAGCTGCAAAATGGTTCCAGCAGTACAAGGATTCCAGAGGTGGACGTGTGCTCACTTGGGATGATTTCCGTCGAGATTTCCGAGCTCATCATATTCCGCAGAGCGTGGTTGAAAGCAAGCACGAGGAATTCCGCAATCTGAAGCATGGCTCTTTGTCTGTCTATGACTACAACAAGTTGTTCCAGAAGCTCGCCCGCTTTGCCAAGCAAGACGTCCCTGATGAGAAGAGCATGATATATTAGTTCAGGGGTGGTCTCAGAGAAGATATTCAGCTCGCTCTTGTTCTCTTTGAGCCCTTGAGGTACGATGAGTTCTACAACATGGCACTGAAGCAAGAGGCTGCTCAGTTGAGGTGTGATGCTTCCAAGAAGCGAGTCAGAGATGTTACTCCTTCTTCCTCTACTCAAGTGGCCAAGCAGCAGAAGTATTGGCTTCCTCCTCCTCCGTTCCGTCGGCCATATCAGCAGAAGAGTAAAGGTGGCAGCGGTTCTTCCCACCCATCCAACCCTGGCTTTCAGAACAAGACTTCGTCTCAAGCTCCAAGATCGAGTGCTCCGTATCACCATCCGCTTTCAGAGGTCACGTGAAACAAGTGCCAACAGAAGGGTCACTATCCCAACAAGTGTCTCAACCAGAGGCGTCTTCCTCCTCCTCCTATGAGATTGGCAAGTATAGCTGTGGTCAAGCATAACCCCAAGTTCGCCAAGGTCAATTTGATGAATGCAGCTCAGGCAAAGGACTCGTCAGATGTGATCATGGGTAACCTTCCTATTAATGATATTCCTGCAAGAGTTCTTTTTGACACTGGTGCATCGCATTGCTTCATTTCCAAACCTTTTGCATCAAAGTATGAGTGTGTTTATCAGTATCTGCAAAGTTCCTTGCAAATTGTGTCACCGGGCAAGTAGATGACAGCTAACACCTGCGTCCCTGAGGTTACTATCACATTGGGTGACTAAAAGTTCCTTTCTTCCCCAATTGTTCTTGGTAACTCGGATATTGATCTTATTCTCGGAATGGATTGGCTTTCTAAGCACAAGGCACATCTTGATTGTGCTGCCAGGCAGATTCAATTGACTCACTCGTCTGAGGATGTAATTGTCTTTGCCGCTCGGGATAATACAATCCGTCTGTTTTCTCTCAATGAAAGGGGTGAATTGGATGCCATCTCTCAAATTCCAGTCGTTTGCGAATATCAAGACGTCTTTCCAAAAGAGCTTCCAGGAATGCCTCCGCACCGGCCAGTTGAATTTGTTATTGATCTTGAGCCTGGCATGGAACCCGTGTGCAAGCGTCCTTACAAGCTCGAACCTGAAGAGTTGAAGGAGCTGAAGAAGCAACTCAATATTCAAGAGAAAATGGGTCTCATCCGGCCTAGTTCTTCTCCGTGGGGTTGTGGTGTTCTTTTTGTGAAGAAGAAGGATGGAACGGACCGACTTTGTGTTGATTACCGTCCAGTGAACAAGAAGACCATCAAGAACAAATACCCACTTCCCAACATCAATGAGCTGTTCGAACAACTCAAAGGTGCTCAAGTATTCTCCAAGCTTGATCTCCGTATGGGTTATCACTAGATTCGTATTCGTGAAGAAGATATTCCCAAGACAGCATTCAGAACAAGCTTTGGTTCATATGAATAAACTGTCATGTCTTTTGGCCTCGCCAACGCTCCTCCGACGTTCTCTCGCATGATGAACTTCATCTTTAATGCCTACACCAATGACTTTGTTTTGGTCTATCTCGACGACATTCTGGTTTTCTCGAAGAACAAGGAAGATCATGCCAAGCATTTGCGTTTGGTTCTTGATAAGCTCAGAGAACATCAGTTCTACGCCAAGTTCTCCAAGTGTGAATTTTGGCTCGATGAGGTTCTTTATCTTGGTCATATCATCTCTGCCAAGGGCATTGCCGTGAATCCTGAGAAGGTGTCTGCAATTGTGAATTGGGAACCTCCTCAGAACGTGAAGCAACTCCGCAGTTTTCTCGGTCTCGCAAGCTATTGCCGAAGATTCATTGAAAACTTTTCCAAGATCGTGAAGCCTCTCTCAAATCTTCTTCAGAAGCACGTCAAGTACGTTTGGTCTCCGGAGTGTGATATTGCTTTCAACACTTTGAAAGAGAAATTGATCACTGCTCCAGTTCTGACTCCACCTGATGAATCCAAGCCGTACGAGGTCTTTTGTGATGCCTCTCTCCAAGGTCTTCGCGCAGTATTGATGCAAGAGAAGAAAGTTGTTTCTTATACATCTCGCCAGTTGAAGCCTAATGAGAAGAACTACCCCACTCACGATCTCGAGTTGGCGGCAGTTGTGCATGCTCTTTTGACTTGGAGACATCTTCTATTGGGAAGAAAAGTGGACATTTTCACTGATCACAAGAGTCTCAAGTACATCTTCACTCAGCCTAATCTCAACCTCAGGCAAACTCGTTGGGTCGAAATGATTCAAGAGTATAATCCGAGTATCGAGTATACTCCAGGCAAGGCTAATGTGATTGCTGACACTTTGAGCAGAAAGGCTTACTGCAACAGTCTAATTCTCAAGCCTTATCAACCCGAGCTTTGTGAAGCTTTCCGCAAACTTAATCTGCAAGTTGTTCCTCAAGGTTTCCTCGCCAACCTTCAAGTCTCTCCTACCTTAGAAGACCAGATTCGCCAAGCCCAGCTTCTTGATGCTATGGTGAAAAAGGTGAAGATTGGGATTGCCAAGATTCAATCCAAGTACAAGTGCTACCGCCTTGATGACAAGGACACTCTCTTCTTCCAGGATCGTATTGTTGTACCCAAAGGTGACCTCCGTAAAGTGATCATGAACGAGGCTCACAATTCTCTCCTCTCCATCCACCCTGGGAGCACGAAGATGTATCAGGACCTCAAGCAAGCTTATTGGTGGACTCGAATGAAGCGCAAGATCGCTCAATTCGTGAATGAATGTGATGTCTGCAGAAGAGTGAAGGCAGAACACCAAAGGCCAGCAGTTCTCCTCCAACCTCTTGCCATTCCAGAATGGAAGTTTGACCACATTGAAATGGACTTCGTGACTGGGTTTCCTAAGTCCAAGCGTGGCAATGATGCTATATTCGTTGTCATCGACAAACTCACCAAAGTGGCTCATTTTCTGCCTATCAAAGAGTCGATCACTGCAGCTCAATTGGCGGAACTCTATACCTCTCGAATTGTCTCTCTGCATGGTATTCCTCAAGTGATCTCTTTAGACCGTGGCAGCATCTTTACCTCAAAGTTTTGGGATTCTTTTCAGAAGGCCATGGGCACGAACATCCGCTTCAGCACAGCTTTCCATCCTCAAACAAGCGGTCAAGTTGAGCGTGTCAACCAGATTCTTGAAGATATGCTCAGGGCTTGTGTGATCTCCTTCGGCATGAAGTGGGAGGATTGTCTTCCTTATGCTGAATTCTCCTACAACAACAATTTTCAAGCAAGTTCGGGCAAGGCCTCGTTTGAAATTCTGTATGGCAGGAAGTGCCGTACCCCTCTCAACTGGTCTGAAACCGGTGAACGTCAGCTTTTGGGTAATGACTTAATCACAGAGGCAGAAGAAATGTGCAAAGTCATTCGTGATAACCTCAAAGCAGCCCAATCCCGTCAGAAGAGCTACTATGATAGTAAGCACCGTGATTTGGCTTTCGAGATCGGAGATCATGTTTACCTTCGCGTCTCTCCTATGAAAGGTACTCGTCGCTTCGGTATCAAAGGGAAGCTTGCCCCTAGATACGTGGGACCTTTCAAGATTGTCAGCAAGAGAGGCGACCTCGCCTATCAACTCGAGCTTCCTTCAAACTTTGCAAATGTTCACGACGTGTTCCATGTCTCTCAGCTTCGAAAGTGCTTCAAGACTCCTGACCGCACCGTTAACTTTGAGGACATTGAGCTCCAAGAAGATCTCTCTTATCATGAGCACCCAGTTGCTATTATTGAATAGACTGAACGCAAGACTCGCAACAAGTCAATCAAATTTCTCAAAGTCAAGTGGTCACACCATTCCGACCGTGAAGCTACCTGGGAACGCGAGGATCACCTCCGTTCTGAGTACCCGGCGTTCTTTCAGTCCTAGATCTCGGGACAAGATCTTTTCGTAGTGGTGGAGTGTTGTAACACCCCGGATGTAACTTTCCCAATTTGTACTCCAACTCTTGCCGTTTCCGGCGCAAAGTTATTTTATTTTCTCGGGTTCGGGTCTTTGTCTCCGTGTGTTGTTATCGTTGTCATGCATCTCATATCATGTCATCATGTGCATTGCATACGTGTTCATCTCATACATTCGAGCATTTTCCCCGTTGTCCGTTTTGCATTCTGGCGCTTCGTTCTCCTCCGGTGGCCATTTCTAGCTTTCTTTCGTGTGTGGGGATTAAACATTTCCGGATTGGACCGAGACTTGCCAAGCAGCCTTGGTTTACTACCGGTAGACCGCCTGTCAAGTTTCGTATCATTTGGACTTCGTTTGATACTCCAACGGTTAACCGAGGGACCGAAAAGGCCTCGTGTGTGTTGCAGCCCAACACCCCTCCAATCAGGCCCAAAACCCACCAAACTTTGCTCCATCATCTAGAGCGTTCGATCACGATCGCGTCGCCAAAAACCGCACCTCATTTGGACTCTCCTAGCTCCCTCTATGCCTATATAAAGGCCCCTCAATTTTCGGATCTCCTTCCTCCCCCCGAAACCCTAAAATTCTACCCGCCGCTGCCGGACACGTCCGACCCGCCACCGGACATCGCCGCTGCCCAACCGTAGCGCGCCACGTGGCGAGCCGCACCCACATCACCGCCTCAGCCGCGCGCGGCCCGCTCGGGCCCGTCCCCGGCCCTCCTGGCCCGAAGGCGCCTAGCCGCCCGCGCCCGAAGAC
>NC_057794.1:290896856-290899146 GCF_018294505.1 Triticum aestivum | reverse complement strand
ATCTCGCCGGCCGCCGCCCTCGCCGCGGAGCGCCGCCCCGCGTCCGCCCCGGTCTCCGGCGAGCCTCCCCGGCGACCCCGAGCTCCGGCGACAACGACGAACCCCGGCGCTCGAGCTGCTACAGTGCGTGGCGCTAGATCTGGATCGGAGCTACAGTAAACCCTAGGTGATTTTTGTCTAAGTCCCGAAATGGCATATTCAAGTGCCCCTCTTCGCGGCTTCGTAACTTTGCATCCGTAGCTCCGATTCATGCATATAGCACATCAAAATGTTCATCTCAGAGAGTACATCATTTCATTCCATTGCGTCATTTTTATTTGAGTTCATCTTGATGCCTTAAATGCTGTTAGGAGAGGGCTACTTGAGTTAATTGTCAGATCTGCTACTCCATTTAGCACTTTTGTCATTTTTGCCATGATTAATGTGTGCATGCTATGCCCGTGAGTTCTACATATGTTTTGTTAAGGGTTTTGTCATCTTTCTAGAGGTGCAACCCATGTATTTTTAGGATGTGTGTGGTGACTTGTGAAAGCTTGCAAAGTGGTGCACTTGCTAATTCTGTTTTCAGGGACTTAGTATTTTCACTAAGTCCTGCAGCTGTTTATCTCATGATGCCATATGTTCTTGTTGTTTCCTAGTGATCCGTTCCTCTTTTGGGGATGATCAGTAAGAGAGTTTTGTTAATATTGTAGTTCTCTATCCATCCATGTCTTTTTTTGCAATTATGGAGCACCCTATCTTGAGTCAATCGAGCTCTACTTTTGCTACTTTGTGATTCTGGGCAGATTGTCAACTTGTTTGTAATTTTGCCGGTGATGTTGTAGTTGTTCTGTGCATGATATGCTATTGTTCTTGCCATGTCTAGCTTGCATTTTGTGCCTTCTTGATGGATGTATACTTGTCTTTCCATGACTTGCACCGTAGTGAGTGCATCGAGCTCGTAAACATGCCACCTTGAGTTATATTTCAGCATGTGCCAGTTTTCACTAAGTCTGAAAACTGATTATGTTTTTGCTATGTTCACGTGCTTGCAATTGTATTTTATGATCCCTTTTGGCTCAAGGACACTAAGGTACTTTTGTTAAGCTCTTTGAGTAGCTCCATTCCATGCTTTACTTTTCCTTGTTCAGATCCTGTAGCATGTAGTTTGGTTGCTCCGAAGAAGGCTACCTGATCTGAAATTCCAGACACGTGTTAATTTCACTAAGTCTGAGATCTGTTTGCCATTTGCATTTTTGCCATGCTTGTTTGAACCTCCTAATGGATGAATTGGCCGTAGCTCAGTGCTAGACTTTTGTTAAGCATCTTGTGTGCATCCTTGCCATGTATTTTGTTGTCATGTTTGGGTGCTGTAGCATATTCATTTCGTTGCATTTAGAGGCCTATTTGCTGTAAATCGTAGACCGGTGTCATTTTTGAATCGCTTGCCATTTCCAAACCGTAACTCCGATTCCGGCGTTCTTTATATCGTTTTCAAGCGATTTCATCCCATATTTCCAGTGGCACACTTGGTTTTCCAAGTTGAGGCCAGGTTCATGCAGTTCCTGTCATATCTTGCATTTTGCGTCCCGCATCGCATCCCGCATATCATATCATCTTTACATCGTGTTGATTGAGTTTGCACGTGGTTGATTGTATCCTCGTTGCTTGTTTGTCTTGTTTGGGTAGATCCGGGAGACGAGTTCGCTAACGAGGAGCCCGTTGAGTTTGCTTTCGAGGATCCAGTCAACTCTGACAACTGTGCAGGCAAGATGATCATACCCTCGAAATCACTACTATCTTTGCTATGCTAGTTTGCTCGCTCTTTTGCTATGCCAATGCTATGATGCCTACCACTTTCTTGCAACCCTCCCAAATTGCCATGTCAAACGTCTAACCCACCATGTCCTAGCAAACCGTTGATTGGCTATGTTACCGCTTTGCTCAGCCCCTCTTATAGCGTTGCTAGTTGCAGGTGAAGATTGGAGGCCGTTCCTTGTTGGAACATTTATTTACTTGTTGGGATATCATTATATTATCTTGTTATCTTAATGCATCTATATACTTGGTAAAGGATGGAAGGCTTGGCCTCTCGCCTAGTGTTTTGTTCCACTCTTGTCGCCCTAGTTTCCGTCATATCGGTGTTATGTTCCCGGATTTTGCGTTCCTTATGCGGTTGGGTTATAATGGGAACCCCTTGATAGTTCGCCTTGATTAAAGCTTTTCCAGCAATGCCCAACCTTGGTCTTACCATTTGCCACCTAGCCTCTTTTTCCCTCGGGTTTCCGGAGCCCGCGGGTCATCTTATTTT
>NC_057794.1:290705608-290896604 GCF_018294505.1 Triticum aestivum | reverse complement strand
GGCCAGTGCTCCTCTGAGTGTTGGTCCAAACTAGAGTTCTGTGCAGCGCCCCCTCGGGGAAACTTGAGGTTTTGTTTTAGTTTTATGGAGCGCTCATCTGAGTGTGCCCTGAGAAAGAGATATGTGCAGCTCCTATCGGGATTTGTCAGCACATTCGGGCGGTGTTGCTGGTCTTGTTTTAACCTGTCGAAGTGTCTTGAGTTACCGAGATACCGAGTCTGATCGAAACGTCTTGGGAGGAGGTCTATTCCTTCGTTGACCGTGAGAGCTTGTCATGGGCTAAGTTGGGACTCCCCTGCAGGGATTGAACTTTCGAATGCCGTGCCCGCGGTTATGGGCAGATGGGAATTTGTTAATGTCCGGTTGTAGATAACTTGAACCTTAATTAAATTAAAATGAATCAACCAAGTGTGTTACCGTGATGGCCTCTTCTCGGCGGAGTCCGGGAAGTGGACATGGTGTTGGAGTAATGTTTGCGCAGGTTGTGCTCTAGTTTCTCGCTCGTGCTTTGCCTCCTCTTCTCGCTCTCTTTTGCGAATAAGTTAGCCACCATACTTGCTAGTCGCTTGCTGCAGCTCCATATATTTACCTTGCCATACCTATAAGCTTAAATAGTCTTGATCGCAAGGGTGCGAGATTGCTGAGTCCCTGTGGCTCACAGATTACTATTACACCAGATGCAGGGCCTGATGATTCCGCTCCAGGAGACGGGTATGAGCTCAAGTGGGAGTTCGTCGAAGACTCTCAACGTTACTATGTTTCCTTTCCCGATGATCAGTAGTGGTGCCCAGTTGGGGGTGAACGGGACCGTTGTCACATGTTGGGTTCTCTTTTATTTTGGCGCCGTAGTCGGGCCATGAGTGTTTGGATGATGTAATGTTATTTATGCACTTGATTGACGTGGCGAGTGTAAGCCAATTATGTTATCTCCCTTTTTATTATCATATTACATGGGATGTTGTGAAGATTGCCTAACTTGCGACATATGCCTTCAATGCGATTATGTCTCTAAGTCGTGCCTCGACACGTGGGAGCTATAGTCGCATCGAGGGTGTTACATATCTGCCGGATCAACCTTGTCTTTGTAAAACTTCAGCTCTTCCGTGGCACAAACCGACCCAGCATAAGCCGCATCACCTTCCTCACATTCCAAAGTGATCTTCCTGCTCCCATGTACTGTGATGGTCCCCTTATGACCTGCCATTTTAAGCTGCAGATAAACATAACACGGCCTCGCCATGAACATAGCATAAGCCGGTCGCCCAAACAGAGCGTGATACAGACTTTTGATTTTTACCACCTCAAAAGTCAATGTTTTTGATCTTGAATCATGATCATCTCCAAAAGCCACCTCTAAGGCTATCTTGCCCACTGGATATGCAGACTTACCGGGCACCACATCATGGAAAACGGTGTTTGACGGCTTAAGATTCTTATCTGTCAACCCCATACGACGGAAGGTATCATAATATAGAATGTTGATACTACTTCCCCTATCCATGAGCACCTTGGTGAACTTATAACCCCCAACTTGAGGAGCCACCACTAAGGCCAGATGACCCAGATTGTCAACCCGGGGCGGGTGATCCTCTCTACTCCATAAAATGGGTTGCTCAGACCAGCGCAAATACCGAGACACCACTGGTTCAACAGAGTTCACAGCCCTCTTGTGAAGGTTCTGATCACGCTTGCACAAGCTAGTGGTGAAGACATGATACTGCCCACTATTTAACTGCTTCGGATTGCTCTGATAACCCGACTACTGCTGGTGGTGGTTCCCCTGATGGTTGTAACCTCCCTGGTTGCCCTGGTTCCCTTGATTGCTATGTCCGGTTTGATTGCCCTGAAATCCTGAACCGGAGATGCCGCCTCCGTAACCCGGCCCGTGAAAACCACCTCCTGAACCGCCGGGCGGGCCATTACCGTACTGAAAAATATTGGAGTTCTTGAACTCTCGCATGATATAACAGTCCTTCCAAAGATGCGACACTGGCTTCTCCTTTGATCCATGCTTTGGACATGGTTGATTTAACAGGCGCTCCAAATTGGGGCCTGAACCTCCGCCCCTCTGGGGCTGCTTGCCCTTACGGCGCTGACCGTTCTCCTGAGCATTGGTGTTAGCCACAAAGTCCAAACTGTTGTCGGCCTTGCGCTTACCATTATTCCCATGGCATGCCAGATTATGCTGCTATCCCTTGGGGTTGCCGTTCTTTTTCCCTTTCCCCAGTTTTTCCTCCTATGAGTCAGGGTCTCTGGTGTTATCTAAATCGGCATACTTAAGCAAAGCGGCCATAACCGTTGAGATAACATTGCAATGACGTTTGAGCCTTCCTAACTTCTGTTTGAGTGGCAGAAAATGACAATTGCCCTCCAACGCTAGCACTACGGTATCTGCATTGATGCGATCCGATGAATGCATAATAGCTGAGACTCGTTTCACCCAATGGGTTGTAGACTCCCCATCCTCTTGGACACAAGTGGCCAGATCCACAATTGACATAGGCTGCTTACAAGTATCCTTAAAGTTCTGGATAAACCGGTGCTTCAATTCGGCCCATGATCCGACAGAGTTAGTTGGTAAGCTCTTCAACCAAGTACGAGCTGTCCCTTCCAACATCATGGTGAAGTATTTAGCACATACCGCTTCATCCACATCTAACATCTACATTGCCATCTCGTAGCTTTCAACCCATGCCTCTGGTTGCAGATCGGCGGTGTAATTGGGTACCTTACGAGGGCCTTTGAAATCCTTGGGCAGTCGCACATTACGCAAAGCGGGAGTGAGACACGGCACCCTTAAGGAACTGAATACCACACCTGGCTCCACTGAAGCGGTAGGGTGAACCGGATTAGGTTGACGGGCTCCATGCAGAGCTGCTACCTCGGCCTCTCGACGTGCACGACCATGATCCACTACATCCTGTGCATTAGCACCTCCACCTGTCGGGTTGTGCCCTTGCGGCGAGTTACAGCGACGTGCACTGCTTGATATGGCCGGTTCATCCTCAATGTGCTTGCTGTAGCTCCGGCTCGGACGGGGGGTGGAATGAATCCTCTCACGACTATGCGAATAAGCCTGCTGCTGGTTTGAAGTTGTTTGAATGAGCTATCTGGCCCGTCGTGCCTCAATCGCAACTGGTGATTCACCGTCGGTTGGGAGGGCTGCCAATCGTGAAGCGGCGGCCACAATGTTGTCCAACGGGTTGGAGTAATGCCCCGGGGGCATTGGAACATACTGCGGCACAATGTTATTCTAATGAGGCGGGTCCATCATGCGCAGCTGAACCGGCGCTCCTGTTCCTGGCACCTCCGTCCGGTTTAATACTGGCTGGTTACTAGTTCCTGCTCCTGGCGTGTTGAAGAGATTTCTTGGCTCATAACTCGGCGGGAGATACGACCGGTATCTTCTTCTCATGACTTCCTCTGAGGCATTTTGATCCATCCTAAGCCGGTAGGCCTGAGCTTCCAACTCGTCCCGTTCTGTAGCCATCCTAGCGTTCTCTGCGACTAGGTCCGCTTTAGCCTGAGTTATCTGATCTTTCACCTTTGCGATCTCCGCGTTGTGCTAATCCCGGGCTGCTGCGTCCACCTCTGCGGCCATCAATGTTGCCAAAGCGTCAAACAAGTCAGACAGAACTTGAGCCGGAGGTGGTGCAGAGCCCCCTGCTCCCGCCGGCGTGGCTGTTGCTGAACCAGAGAGCATTGCTGCGGCGGTTGATGAGTGGGGCGCTGATTGTGTACCGGCCATGAAGATAGCGACCCGGTTTGGCAGATCAAGGGAGTCCGGAATACTGTTGCCCTCGGAACCTCCGCTAATCCGGCCGTCCTGCAACTGATATAGCGATTCGGTTTCTCCAGATGACTCGTCGTCGGAGCAGACAACGGTTTCTCCATCAGATGTCGGTCCGTCCTCATATTCTGCTCCTTGGATGACACCTACAAAAACATGCCTTGCTACGGGCTGAACTGGGGAAGGGCTTGCACGCTGAGCTGTCTCGATGATGTCGATGCAGGTGTCCGGCTCAGGGCCCCGTTCGCCGATCTTGCCGATGAAGACGTGAATCCCACCAAAGGGGACCCGATACCCGTATTCGATTGAATCGGCCTCGGGGCCCCATCCCGCGTCGTTGATGTAGAGCTTTCCACGGCGACTCTTCGTCATCCGGCCCACAGCATATCCCTTGAGTCCATCAAAGCTTCCCTTCAAGAACTTGAAACCATCGTGCGATAGCCCCACGGTGGGCGCCAACTGTCGTGGGTTTGTCACGACAGATGTCCTCGTGAAAGGACTTAGTTGTGGAGCCATCGCAACGGGTTAGCTTAAAGTGGTTAAACCGGACAAGGGGACGCGAGGGGTTTTATACAAGTTCGGCCCCTTCGATGAAGGTAAAAGCCTACGTCTAGTTGTGATTGGTATTGCTAAGGTTTCGATAACCAGGGAGTGAATCCGCTTTGCCTGGCTCTCGAGTTGTTGTTTCTTGTCCTCAAACCCCGGTCGGGTCGTCCCTTTATATACATAGGTTGACACCCGCCGGTTTACAGAGTCCCGAGGTCGGATCATAGAAGTGTCCGGCTCGGTCTCTATTCCTCTAACTTACAATACAAGTTTATATGATAAAGTCGGTTCACATCTACAGGCTTTAACCCGCCTTTGGGCCTTGGGCCTTCGTAAAGCACCAATATCTTCTCATCTTCATGGGCTTCAATCTTCATGGAGCTAACCCGACCACGCCTAGCCGGTTTACCTCCAGTAACCATATCCCCAACACTAAGTGTCGTGGTTTTGTCACGACATATGTCCTAGTGAAAGGACTTAGTCGTGGAGCCATCACGACGGGTTAGCTTAAAGGGGTAAAAGCGGAACAAGGGTCGCAAGGAATTATATTGGTTCGGCCCCTTACGATGAAGGTAAAAGTCTACTCCAGTTGTGATGGAATTGCTAGGGTTTCGATGACCAGGGAGCGAATCCGCTTTGCCTGGCTCTCGTGTTATTGTTTGTTGTCTGTCCCTAAACCGTCGCCGGGTCATCCCTTTATATACACAGGTTGATGCCCGCTGGTTTACAGAATCCTGGCCGGCTCATAAACGTGTCCGGCCTGGTTTCTGCCCTTTCCTATCTTACAACACAAGTTTACATGCTATATGGAGGTTAATGTCTATGGGCCCTAAACCGCCTTTGGACCCTGGGCCTCCGTGCTAGCTCTCCTTCGTAAAGCGCCATACTCCTTGTCTTCATGGGCTTCAGATATAAATAAATCATTACACACATAATCCGGCCCCTCCTGGCCTGTTTATACGCAGTAGTGATATTCCCAACATTAGGCCCAGATTGATTTGAACCTGTTCATGTCAATCTTCAACACTTCGAAAAATTCTCCTTTTAGCGCCTTTGCATATCCTTGTAATCCGCCGTGACTCCATCCTCCAAGATTGTAATAAACCGCCATGATGTCACCTGTTATTAAAAATTGTATGTCTCACCTTCATTAATGAGACTTCCGACAATCGAGGCGACAGCTCTGTCACAGATCCAATTTTTTGGGCTCCTCGATTTTTGCGCCTATCACTTATCCCTTCGCCTGATAAATAAGACTGGGGGGTCCTTTTCATTTCCCCCCCCCCCTCGTGCCTCCTTGCATCCTCTTCTTCCTTGTGCCAACCTGGCCCTTGCGCGCGGCCGCCGTCATCAAGCTCCGCCCTCGACCTCATATCCGGCCGCTGCATCAACCTGAACGTACCAAAGAAACGCGGTGTGCCTTCACTGCTCCATCAGCAACAGTAAGTTTTCCCTTTAATTTGCTCTAGATTCGCCATTCGGGTTTCGGTGTTCATCAAAGCTCGCGACTGTTCTTCTCTGTTCATCTCCATAGTGTAAGCAGCGAACTCAGATTCTGACATTTTCTTGCACAGTCATAGTTGTAATCCCCTTTTTCATCCTTAGAATACCTTCTTTGTATAGAAAAAACCCATCTGGACCTGATGAACTATTTAAACACCTGTATTTTGAGCCTGAATATCCTTTGATTTACTGATACGCTGCAGATCTGAAATTACCATATCGATCTGTGAAACCTGTTTTTCCCTTACTTAGACATTTTTTAGATCTGTACCTCCCCTATCAATATAGGCGGTTTAACTTTTTTAGGAAATAATAACCCGGTATGTAGAAAATGATAATCCGACAGGTACCATTAGTCCCCTTTTAAACCGCCTATTCGTTTATCTTTGTAACCCCTCCACTGTTAAGCCCCGGTTTAATAATGTGCATCAGCCTCTGTCTTCTCCTTCTGATATTGCGTCCCTTTATGTTTGTTTGTCATAAACCCTAAACCGACATTTGATCTTTTTCCAGCTTTTCATTTGAATTGGCCAAACAATTTTATGCTTGTAACTGGGTCCCTTCCCGGGTTACCGAAGAGCAACTAGATGGATGCGTCAGAACTGGCGCTTTACCAAAACGAAGCAAAATCCACTGGCGAGTTCCCGGTCTAGAAAATCCTCCTACCCCCAAGGATGGCGAGGTAGTGGTATTTGTTGATCATATGAGCCGTGGTTTTAAACCGCCCGGATCCAAGTTTTTTCATGATGTGCTTGTCAGCTTCCAGATCCACCCTCAAGATATTGGACCTAACTCTATGTCCAATATTTGCAACTTTCAAGTGTTTTGTGAGGCCTATCTGCAAGAAGAGCTGACCATTGAATTGTTCAGGGATTTTTTCTATTTGAACCGTCATATTGAATTTGTAGACGGGCCCAATACTGAACTTGGCGGCGTTTCTATTTAGAAAAGGAAGGACGTCAGCTTCCCTCATGCCAAACTTCATAGTCATCCTAAGGATTGGAACCAGACTTGGTTCTACTGTAAGGATACTTCCCCTGATGATGAGAACCCTCTGCCAAGTTATCGTGCTCACCGGATTACCAACACACATCCATTTCCGTAATGGCTGACTGCCAAGGAACGAGCCACATATGCACCACAACTTGCCATGCTTAGAGCTTTCATGGCTAATGGTTTGACAGGAGTTGACTTCGTTCGTTGCTGGATATCTTGGAGTATTTTACCATTAAGCCGTCGCCCCGGTTTAATGTGTGAGTACTCAGGGGACTCAAAAGATCCTCAATGACATATTGATATTCAGCTAACAGAGGCTGAAGTTATTAAGTCTGTTAAGAAAATACTGAATGAATCGGAGGCTGTCTGCAGCAAGATCGAGTTAAGTCCCTTCTATACTTTGAATAAACCGCCAGCTGTAAGAATTGCCTCACTCCTGCTTGTACTTGATATTCTTAACTGTGTAATTTTTTATATCCTCTGTCAATCTTTTAATAGGGTGACGACTCATTTCTGAAGAAGAAACCTTAAGATAAACCGGCCAAGACCCCTCGACCCAAGACGAAGGTTGTTAAGAAACCTACCAAGAAAAAGCAGCTGAATCCACCGGGTTGAACCTCGATGAGGACCTTGATAATCCGGACTCAGAGGTAGAACTTGACTCTCTTGGTTCGTTTTTCATACACCTCATTGACAATGATTATTATCAGGATGACGCTGAAGGCAGCCAGGCCGATGATGCAGAGGTAATTATCCTTTCCTCCGGTTCAGGACCTCTGCCAACAAAAAAATCCGTCAAGCAATCCGGAAATTAAGATTTTCTCACCCCTAGCTCACTTGGACCCACACTTTCTTTTGAAGAAGCGGCAACACGAAGCTGGCCGCACAACCTGGCACATCGGCCAAGTAATCACTTCAGCCGGTTTACCGAACACTCCGGTTCGGAAACGTCAATCTGAGGTCTCACACACTTCCTGTCATGGATTTGTCACAGCAGATGTCCTAGTGTGAGGACTTAGTCGTGAGGCCAACACATCTTTGCGGTAGCTTGAAGGAGTTGGTCAGAATCGAGAGACGTGAGGCGGATCAACACACCAGACAAGGATTTAGACAGCTTCGGGCCCCGGGAAACATCATCCGGTAATAGCCCTACATGTTGTTTGTGGCTAGATCTCATTATGCTCATGAGAGAGTCGTCGCATAAGCCAGCTCGCCCTTTGTATCTAGCCCTAGAGATTGTTTCTTCTTGCTTATCCCTCTTTTGGGGATCCCTGCCCCTCCTTATATAAGTTGAAGGGGCGGGTTACATGACTAGTCCTAGTAGGATTAGGATTACTCTATTACAAGTGGAGTCCTAGTCTTGCTTCCTTTGCAGGAGAATATTCCTTATGTCTTCCTCTTAAGCCGGCCCACCATCACATGAACCAGCCTTCTGGGCCTTGGGCCTTGTCATCCATCTGACCCGCCGTTGGGGTCCTTAGTAAGTCACCAAATACTCGCCGGGTCTCTGTGAGCCGCCAAGTCCGGTCGGGTCATACTTCCGGTCGGGTCATACCGCGGGGTATATCCCCGACATTAGCCCCTAGTTTAATTTGGATTTATCCATGTTAAACTGATCCTGCAAATCAAGACCAACTTTGATAGATTATACGCTGGGTCGAAGGTTCTTATGAGCCGGCACTTGATCATCGTTAAGTCCTTGCCATTTCCTTGTTGATATGTACATGTACATGATCTCATAGCAAATCTTCTTTAGCATATATGTTTCAACTTTTGTCAACGCAAAAAATCGAGATACTTCTTTTGAAAAGTCCGGGTCAATAGGCCAGCTTTAGAGTCAATTTGCTGACATTGGTCTCTTGTAGAAAAATATTGTAAGAAATAATCCACTTGAGTCGGCTTCCAAAGCGCCGACTTAGAAAATTTTGGTCTTTGAAATACTCATCTGATATTCAGCCGGCTTGAAGATGTAGAAACCTGCCAATTTATGATTACCCAAACCGCCGGTTTATAAATAGATGATGTCGAGTCATAATTGTTGCCGACACCGGGTCATAATGATTAGTGACGCCTGGTCAATCTGGTTTTCTCAAAAACTGAGATTTTGAAAATATTTCTCCTTATATCCATGTTACCTGTAGCCCCCAAGTCTTGAGCAGAAACAAAGTGATGACTTAAGACTTGCTTCAATATAAATACTGCCACTTTGAAGAAATCCATGTTGTTCATCTTAGTCACTAGTAAAGACTGAATACTCCATATATGTAGCCCCCAAGTGTCGGGTTGTCATACTTGCAGCAACCTGGGACTTGTAATTGCCTTCTAATCATAAAAACTTCAACTAGTGTAGCCCCCAAGGGCCGGGTCATTATGCAATAATGAGCAGGGACTTTATAAATATGATCATATAGACTTGAACAACAACGTGTAGCCCCTAAGGGCCGGCTCAGTAAGATAATATTGAGCTGGGACTTTATATATACTTCTTTGAAAAGAAACATCATATGATGTAACCCCCATCATGGGGCTTGAACCCACGTCCACAAGGTTAAGAGCTTTGTGCTTCACCAACTGAGCAGTGGACCCTTCAATATAATGGAAAAAAACTTGTGTATCTTGAATTGTTGACAGGAGCAATTGGTAGCCCCCAAGGGCCAGCTCATTATGACGTGATGAGTCGAGTCTTCAATAAGGCTGGTAAAAATGTCTCTGCATTAGCCCCCAAGTGCCATGGTGCATGCTGGCAGTGACATGGGACTTACATCTTTGATGTGATCTCAACTTGAATAATGTAGCCCCCAAGTGCCGGGTCGTAAGCCTGCAGCGACTCGGGACTATTCCTTCCATTATAGAATAAATCATATCCATTGATAAAATAATAGCCATTGCGCCAAAGCGACTTTGAATACCTTATCTGTTGACAAGTAAATCCGGAGTTTAAATAACCGGCGGCTCTTGACCGATGGCGATTTAATACACCTCCATTGTAAGACGGAATTTTTATAACCCGTCGGCTTATAGCCTTTGAAAAAAAATCCAAAATCGATAACCCTTTTGAAACATAAATTTGATGATGAGCTTGAATTCATATGTCATAGTTCCGCAAATTCCGCACAAAGTTAAAATAACCTATGCCCTGGCGACTTAACATCAAAAGCCAAGGCGGGTAACCACCCAAATGTAGTCTTATCCTGCACACAAGTAGATCACAAGAACCCTGTGATATTGAATTTGCACTGCTGGTTTATGTGACCTGCACAGTAAGGGTGATTGTCGGTGTCAAAACCGACGGATCTCGGGTAGGGGGTCCCGAACTGTGCTTCTAAGGCGGATGGTAACAGGAGGCAGGGACACGATGTTTTACCCAGGTTCCGGCCCTCTTGATGGAGGTAAAACCCTACGTCCTGCTTGATTAATATTGATGATATGGGTAGTACAAGAGTAGATCTACCACGAGATCAGAGAGGCTAAACCCTAGAAGCTAGCCTATGGTATGATTGTATGTTGTCCTACGGACTAAAACCCTCCGGTTTATATAGACACCGAAAAGGGCTAGGGTTACACAAGGTCGGTTACGAAGGAGGAGATATACATATCCGTATTGCCTAGCTTGCCCTCCACGCCAAGTAGAGTCCCATCCGGACACGAGACGAAGTCTTCAATCTTGTATCTTCATAGTCCAACAGTTCGGCCAAAGGATATAATCCAGCTATCCGGAGACCCCCTAATCCAGGACTCCCTCAGTAGCCCCTGAACCAGGCTTCAATGATGATGAGTCCAGCGCGCAGTGTTGTCTTCGGCATTGCAAGGCGGGTTCCTCCTCCGAATACATCACGAAAGAATTTGAATACAAGGATAGTGTCCGACCTTGCAAAATAAGTTCCACATACCACCGTAGAGAGAATAATATTTCCACAAATCTAATTTGCTGACTTGTTTTGGCAACACAACATTATGTCATGGCCCGGTGATTATTCGAACCGTTTCCTTTAACTAGCCCCGCACATAACGCGAGGCAGTTTTTTGACATGTCTTGTCAAATCAGAGATCGTATCCGCTTATCACGGGATTCTCATCAATACGGGCGTGGGTAATCCAACCACGCCATCGATTACGGCGCTTGGGGGATAAGCGAGTTTTACCAGGCTAGTGGGGACGCATAGTTTCGTCCACCCTTATAAAGGGATAAGGATTCACCTTTTCATCCACGCCTTCTTCCTCCTTTGCTCATCCATTTTCGCACACTCGAGCTCCAGCACCCAAGTCCGCATTTCCCACCTCGACCTTCTCCAACCATGTCCGGAGCAGGAGGTAGGTGGATGGTCTCCTCCGTCATGGAGGGACATATCAAGAAGCTGAGGAGAGCCAGATACCTGCCCGACGACATCGTGCACCGGCTCCCAGATGAGGGGCAGCTCATCCCCACCCCCAGGCCCCATGAGAGGGTAGTGTTCCTTACCCATTTCCTCCACGGACTGGGATTCCCTCTCCACCCATTCGTCCGGGGGCTCATGTTCTACTACGGCCTGCATTTCCACGATCTGGCCCCGAACTTCATCCTCAACATCTCGGTGTTTATCGTCGTGTGCGAGGCCTTCCTCCGCATCAAGCCCCACTTCGGCTTATGGCTGAAGACCTTGAATGTCAAGCCGAAGGTAGGGAGCGGCCGCCAGGTGGAGTGCGGAGGCGCCATGGTGGGCAGGATGCCCAACGTCACATGGCTCGAGGGCTCCTTCGTGGAGACCATAAAGGGGTGGCAATCGGGGTGGTTCTACATCACCGAGCCGCGTCACCCTAAATGGGCAGCGGCCCCCGAGTTCCGATCTGGCATCCCCACATGGCTCACCTCCTGGCAAGAGAAGGGCCTGTCCTGGGGTAGTTCGGGAGAGCTGACCGGACTCCAAACATGTATTCAAAACATAGTGAGCAAGAAGCTCAAACTCGTCAACGTAGTCCAGGTCATGCTCATCCGCCGGATCCTCCCATGCCAACAACGGGCTTTCAACTTGTGGGAGTTCAACCCGGCCCAGCACCGAACTCTGAACAGGCTCTTCAACACAACTCACGAGGATGCCTGGAAGGTGCTATTCAAGGGTGCCGAGGTTCTCCCTCCCACTACCGAGGATCGCGGATTCTGTGTGAAGCGCCAAGCCAGCGCGGTAAGCTGTTTTACCTCTTACAGGATACTTGTTTTTCATAGTTTGACTCTATGTGGGATCTAAGCTCCCGTACCTTTGACAGGACTGGCTGGAGACGGCCGGACAAATCGACTGTTCGGCTCCTTTGCCCGAAGGCCCAGCAAACGCTCTCCTGACGAAGATGCTGACTCCGGCTCCTTACAAGGTGCCGGAGAAGACCAAGAAGGCCAAGGTAACCCGAAAGAGTTCACGACACCAGGTGTCATCGGACTCATCGTCCGATAACTCTGCGACACGCTCCTCCCCTGAAGACGAGGAGTGAGGGAGTCCTGGATTAGGGGGTCTCCGGACAGCCGGACTATCTCCATTGGCCGGACTATTAGACTATGAAGATACAAGATTGAAGACTTCGTCTCGTGTCCGGATGGGACTCTACTTGGCGTGGAAGGCAAGCTAGGCAATACGGATATGTGTATCTCCTCCTTTGTAACCGACCTTGTGTAACCCTAACCCTCTCTGATGTCTATATAAACCGGAGGGTTTTAGTCCGTAGGACGCAACAACTACGACATACAATCATACCATAGGCTAGCTTCTAGGGTTTAGCCTCTCTGATCTCGTGGTAGATCTACTCTTGTACTACCCATATTATCAATATTAATCAAGCATGACATAGGGTTTTACCTCCATCAAGAGGGCCCAAACCTGGCAAAACATTGTGTTCCATGCCTCCTGTTACCATCCGCCTTAGACGCACAGTTCGGGACCCGCTACCCGAGATCTGCCGGTTTTGACACCGACATTGGTGCTTTCATTGAGAGTTCCTCTGTGTCGTCGCTGTTAGTCTTGATGGCTCCTACTATCGTCGATAGCGATACAGTCCAGGGTGAGACTTTTCTCCCCGGACAGGTCTTCGTGTTCGGCGGCTTTGCACTACGGCCCAATTCGCTTGGCCATCTGGAGCAGATTGAAAGTTACGCCCCTGGCCACCAAGTTAGGTTTGGAAGCTTAAACTACACGGCCGATATCTGTGGAGACTTGATCTTTGACGGATTCGAGCCTCTGCCTTGTGCGTCACACAGTCATGATGAGTACGATTTAGCTCTACCATCGGACAGTGTTCAGGAGATCGCACAGGCAGCCGCTCCGACCCTCAATTCGGAGCTAGTTGAGCCATCCATGGATGGGTGGATGGACCCCGCCACGGAGGCCTTACCCTTAGCGGCAATCGAGCCAAACATCGACTTCACCTTACACGAGAGCCGTGTTGTTAAACTACCGGATCCTGTTCCGGCCACGGACTCCGAGCCGCCTGCACCCGTTCCTATTGAATCCGATTGGGCGCCGATCATGGAGTTTACCTCTGCAGATATTTTTCATCACTCGCCCTTTGGCGACATATTGAACTCATTAAGGTCTCTCTCCTTGTCAGGAGGATCCTGGCTGAACTATGTCCGGCAGGACTAGGATGCGGACGACAAAGAAATTCGCGGCCCACCCACCACCCACTTAGTAGCCACTGTCGACAACTTAACCGACATGCTCGACTTCGACTCCGAAGACATCGACGGTATGGACGACGATGCGGGAGACGAAGAGGAACCACTGCCCACAGGGCACTGGACAGCCACCTCATCATATGATATATACAGGGTGGATACACCCAAAGAAGGCAATGGCGACGAGATAGCGGAGGATGACCCCTCCAAGAAGCAACCCAAGCGCCGACGTCAGCGGCGCCGCTCTATGTCCCGCCAAAGCAAAAGTGGTGATACCGGCACAGGAGATAATAACACTTCGGATAGTGCCGAAGACAACAACAATCCCCTCTAGCAAGATTTAGAGCAGGAGGTTGCAGGAGCCAGCCCTCCTGAGAGAGCGGCAAATAGAGAAGCGGAGGATGATAATTACATGCCCCCCTCCGAAGACGAGGCAAGCCTCAGTGATGACGAATTCGCCGTGCCAGAGGATCCCGTCGAACAAGAGCGCTTCAAACGCCAGCTTATAGCCACGGCAAATAGCCTTAAGAAAAAGCAGCAGCAGCTTCAAGCTGATCAAGATCTGCTAGCTGACAGATGGACTGAAGTCCTCGCAGTCGAGGAATATAAACTCGAGCGCCCCTCCAAGAGTTACCCAAAATGCAGGTTGCCACCCCGACTAGAGGAAGAATCATATGACGCGGCTGATCGGCCACCTCGTGGCCGCGATAGAGAGGCATTCTAGGCAAAAACTCAGCCTGCACCCCGACGCCATTCAAATGAAAAGCCATGGGGAGATGCGCCAGACCCGCAAGACATATTGGAGGACAAAGCAAAGCATGCAAGATCGATCTACGGATCATGAAGGCGCGCCACTATGCGAGACGATAAACGTCACGCCGGATACAGTAAAAGTAAATCCGTCCAGGCCGAACACAGCGGGCAAGACCCATTCGAGCTGCGTCGCGATATAGCCCAATACAGAGGCGGCACCCATCCCTTATGCTTCACAGACGAAGTAATGGATCATCAAATCCCAGAAGGTTTCAAACCTGTAAATATTGAATCATACGACGGCACAACATGGCCCGAGGTATGGATCGAGGATTTCCACCTCCATATCCACATGGCCCGCGGTGATGACTTACACGCCATCAAATACCTCCCAGTAAAGCTCAAGGGACCAGCGCGGCATTGGCTTAACAGCTTGCCAGCAGAGTCCATCAGCTGTTGGGAAGATCTGGAACCGCATTCCTCGACAACTTTCAGGGCACTTATGTGCGGCCACCAGATGTCGTTGACTTGAGCCACATAATTCAGCAAGCAGAAGAATCGGCCAGGCAATTCTTGACTCGGTTCCTGACAAAGAAAAATCAAATTGTCGACTGTCCGGATGCAGAGGCCCTAGCTTCTTTCAAACACAACATCCGCGACGAATGGCTAGCCCGGCACCTTGGTCAGGAAAAGCCAAAATCTATGGCAGCCCTCACAAAACCCATGACCCACTTTTGTGCGGGAGAAGACAACTGGTTGGCTCGCAGTAATAACATATCAAAGGACCATGGTACTTCAGATACCAAGGACGGCAATAGCAGGTCACGTCGCAACAAACATAAGCGCCACATTAACAGCAATAATACCGAGGATACGGCAGTCAATGCCGGATTCAAAGGCTCTAAGCCCGGTCAGCGGAAAAAGCCATTCAAACAAAGTACGCCGGGCCCGTCTAGCCTGGACCGTATACTCGATCGCTCGTGTCAAATACACGGCACCCCAGATAAGCCAGCCAAGCACACCAACAGGGATTGTTGGGTGTTCAAGCAGGCCGGCCAGTTAATTGCCGAAAACAAGGACAAGGGGCCACATAGCGATGACGAGGAGGAGCCCCGGCGGCCACACACCGGAGGACAGAAGAGGTTTCCCCCACAAGTGCGGACGATGAACATGATATATGCAACCCACATTCCCAAAAGGGAGCAGAAGCGTGCGCTCAGGGACGTATATGCGTTGGAACCAGTCACCCCAAAGTTCAACCCATGGTCCTCCTATTCGATCACTTTCGATCGCAGGGACCATCCCACTAGTATCTGTCATGGTGGATTCGCCGCACTGGTTCTGGACCCAATCATTGACGGATTTCACCTCACTCGAGTCCTTATGGATGGCGGCAGCAGTCTGAACCTGCGTTATCAGGACACAGTGCGCAAAATGGGGATAGATCCCTCAAGGATCAAACCCACAAAAACGACCTTTAAGGGCGTCATTCCAGGCGTAGAGGCCCATTGCACAGGCTCAATTACACTGGAAGTGGTCTTCGGATCCCCGGATAACTTCTGAAGCGAAGAGTTAATCTTCGATATAGTCCCGTCCCGCAGTGGTTATCATGCACTGCTCGGGGGAACCGCATTTGCGAGATTCAATGCGGTACTGCATTATGCATACCTCAAGCTCAAGATGCCAGGACCCCGCGGGGTTATTACAGTCAATGGAAACACAGAGCGCTCTCTCTGAACAGAGGAGCACACCGCAGCCCTCGCAGCAGAAACGCAAATCAGCCTCTCAAGGCAATCCACCAGTTCGGCGTTTCAAGACCCGGACACCTTCAAGCGCGCTCGGAGCAATCGGCAACTAGACCGCCTGGCGCGATCTGAGCTCGCGTAGCAATGCTCCCCCACCCCAATCTCAGCCAAATAGCAAAACTTGTGCCATGCGTACATAATTACGCATTAAAAATACCATGGGCACAGGTGGGGAGGGGGGCACAACTGCGGCACGCCCCAAGACGCGGCTTAAACCGCACTAGGGGCTTCCCGTTTGGTTATTTTTCTCTTTTTTAGGACCTTAATCTCTGGAAACCCTGTCCGGCAGCACTATTGCTGAACACATGATGCAGCAACCAAGGAGGCAGAAAGCTACGTCACACCACGGAATTCCCAGGTGGATTACAATAACGAGCGATATATTTGACTTAATACTATTCCTCAGCTTGCCCTTGGAAGGGACATAGTCCTACTCTTGGCTTATCGCACCATCTGTATCATTCTGCTTTAAACGCACCTTTTTGAATAATCAATGCATAACATTACGACTATTATTGCAATTCTTGTTTTATATATATGTGTGTGTGTGTGTGTGTGTGTTCATCAATGATGTCTTGCAACCATACACTTTGGTACGGCCAATACACCAGGGACTTACGTACCCCACAATATGGTGTGAAAAGTACGAACACTTTCACAAGTGCGGCACCCCGAACTTATAGCATTATATGCATCAGCTCCGAATCATGTCTTTGGTCAAATGTTGGGTTTGCCCGGCTCCTATGTTTTGGCACCTTCCGTTCCGCTCTATCGGCTAAGGTAGCGCTAGGAGAACTACTGCGATTGTGCCCCGGTTCTACTGGGCTAAGCTCCTCAGTAGAGAAAGCTAAAACTGACTGTCATGATAAGGCGAGAGACTGGTCACTGTTTGGCGAGGTTTTCGAGTCCCTAAAGACTTATGCCGCTTAGAGCGAGAGGCCGGCCCTGTCCGGCTTAAAGGCGTGTATCGCGCCCCAAATTCGGCCTTCCGAATACCAGGGGCTTCACCAAAATTTAAAATTATAGAATTCTATGGCTAAGTGAGAGTGATAAAGCATTATTAGTCTGGTTGCCTTGTTCGTTGTGCTGAGCACCTCCCTCGAAGGACCCAAACATGAGAACAAGAGTGCTCAGGTTTATCCCGAACACCCCAGCACCCGTGGCATGGGGGCAGAAACCGAGGACTAGCCATCTCTCAGATTGGTTAAACGGCCAAACAGAAGGTAATATTTTAAATTCACACAAGCGTTGCATAGAGCATATGAAACAAGTTTTCATCATATAGGATCACACAAGCAAGTTTACTCAAATATTACATCCTTGGAACATTCGTCCGCTACAAGACGGGCACCCTTCAGGACACCCTCATAATAAATTTTGTGGGTATGATGCTCCTTGCCATGCAGCGGCCCTTCCTTGATCAGCTTCACGGCGTCTAGCTTGGCCCACTGCACCTTCACACGGGCGAAAGTCCGGCGTGCACCTTCGATGCAGACGGACCGCTTGACGACCTCCAGCCGTGGGCAGGCATCCACAAGCCGCCTCACCAGGCCGAAGTAGCTGTTCGGAAGGGCATCGCCAGGCCATAGCCGGACTATAAAGCCCTTCATGGCCTGTTCGGTCGCCTTGTGCAGCTCGACCAGCTGCTTTAGCTGGTCGCTCAGAGGCATCGGGTGTTCGGTCCCAGTATACTGAGACCAGAACAGGTTCTTTATTGAGCATCCCTCCTCGGCCTGGTAAAACTGTGCAGCATCCAACACGCTGCGGGGCAAATCTGTGAATGCTCCAGGAGAGCTCCGAATTCGGGTAAGTAATCGGTAATTTACTTTTACATGCTTGCTTTGCATATAGAATGCCTTACCCGCCGCTATCTTCTTCATTGCGTCGATCTCCTGGAGGGCCTTTTGGGCTTTGGCCTTGGCACTTTTTGCGCTCTCGAGGACCGCGGCAAGCTCAGACTCTCGCGTCTTCGAGTCAAGCTCCAACGTCTCGTGCTTCGTCACGAGAGCCTGGAGCTCTTGCTGCACCTCGCCCACCCGAGCCTCTTGCTTTTCTCGCTCGGTGAGCTCCTTGGACGCTTTATCTTCAGCCTTGGACAACGCTTGCTTTAGGGTTGCCACTTCGGTCGTGGCCCCTGGCAAATTCACGATGATCCTGTCATTTTGCAATCGCACTCTTTTTATACATATCCGCAGACTAGGTACTACTTACCTTTGTTCTCCTCGAGCTGCCTCTTGACAAGGCCGAGCTCGTCCTGGGACCCCTCGAGGTCCTGCTTTAGTACGGCGACCTCCGCAGTCAATGCGGCGCACGCCAGCAGCGAAGCCTGCATATGCATATTGACATACTCATATTAGACTCCTGCGGTATTTTTTGATCCTCTGTTCGGCTTTTCTTTGTGAACACCGAACAGAGCATCAAGGGCTACTGTCTATGCGGTAATATTTTTACTATATTTTAAACACTTACCTCAAAGCCTGTTAGAAGGCTGGCACAGGCTTCAGTCAATCCGCTCTTGGCGGACTGAACCTTCTGGATCACCGCACTCATGATAGTACGGTGCTCCTCGTTGATGGAAGTGCTGCGAAGCGCTTCCAGCAGATTGTCTGGCGCCTCTGGATGTACAGGGGTCACCGGCACAGGCGTCCTGCCCCTCTTAGAAGGAGGCCGCCTGCCCGAGTCCGGAACCACTGGAGGTTCCGGCGCGGGGTTCGGCTGAGTGCCGAACTCGGAGCTCTCAGGGGCCTTGTCCCCTCGGCTCCCGGAGTCCGGGAGGCCGCCTGGAGGCGCCTCCGGGACTGTCTCCCCTCGACCCGGTGCCTCGTGAGACAGCACCTCGACATCGTCCGCAGGATGAGGAGAGGTGGCGGTCGGGACTGGATTGCTATCCATATCCGACGAACCCAGAGAGCCATCCGATGATACATCAATACAAGCTCGGGGCGGCCTGCATAGCCATATTTCGGCATTAGGTGAAGTAGTGCGACAAAGGAATACTATGAGTTACTCTCGTATCCGAATACTTACGACTTCCCCAGGGGCTTGGCCCTGGGCAGCCACTCGTCTTCGCCGTCGGCGGCGTTGGTAGAGCTGTCCGGAAGGAGAGTATTCCCCTTCTTGGAACCTTCGGCCTCCCTAGTTGGGGCGGCCTCCCCGATTGCTACCCCTTTATGGTTTCCACAAAGGAGCCCTCGAGCCATGTAACATTGGGCATCTCGCCTACCATGGCGCCTCCGCACTCCGCCTGGCAGCCGCCCACTACCTTCGGCTTGACATTGAAGGTCTTCAACCATAAGCCGAAGTGGGGCTTGATGCGGAGGAAGGCCTCACACACGACGATAAACGCCGAGATGTTGATGATGAAGTTCAGGGCCAGATCATGGAAATCCAGGCCGTAGTAGAATATGAGCCCTTGGATGAATGGGTGGAGAGGGAATCCCAGTCAGCAGAGGAAATGGGTAAGGAACACTACCCTCTCATGGGGCCCGGGGGTGGGGATGAGCTGCCCCTCATCTGGGAGCCGGTGCGCGATGTCGTCAGGCAGGTATCCAGCTCTCCTCAGCTTCTTGATGTTTCCCTCCGTGACGGAGGAGACCATCCACCTGCCTCCCGCTCTGGACATGATTGGAGAAGGTTCAGGTGGGAAGTGCGGACTTGGGCACTGGAGCTCGAGTGTGCGAAAATGGATGAGCAAAGGAGGAAGAAGGCATGGATAAAAACGTGAATCCTTATTCCTTTATATGGGCGGACGAAACTATGCGTCCCCACTAGCCTGGTAAAACTTGCTTATCCCCCAAGCGCCGTAATCGATCGCGCGGTTGGGTTACCCACGCCCGTATTGATGAGAATCCTGTAATAAGGGGACACGATCTCTGCTTTGACAAGATGTGTCAAAAAACTGCCTCGTGTTATGTGCGGGGCTAGTTAAAAGAAACGGTTCAAATAATCATTGGGCCATGACATAATGTCGTGTTGCCAAAACAAGTCAGCAAATTAGATTTGTGAAAATATTATTCTCTCTACGGTGGTATGTGGAACTTATTTTGCAGGGTCAGACACTATCCTTGTATTCAAATTCTTCCGTGATGTATTCGGAGGAGGAACCCGCCTTGCAATGCCGAAGACAATACTGCACGCCGGACTCATCGTCATTGAAGCCTGGTTCAGGGGCTACTAAGGGAGTCCTGGATTAGGGGGTCTCCGGACAGCCGGACTATCTCCATTGGTCGGACTGTTAGACTATGAAGATACAAGATTGAAGACTTCGTCTCGTGTCCGGATGGGACTCTACTTGGCGTGGAAGGCAAGCTAGGCAATACGGATATGTGTATATCCTCTTTTGTAACCGACCTTGTGTAACCCTAACCCTCTCCGGTGTCTATATAAACCAGAGGGTTTTAGTCCATAGGACACAACAACTACGACATACAATCATACCACAGGCTAGCTTCTAGGGTTTAGCCTCTCTAATCTCGTGGTAGATCTACTCTCGTACTACCCATATCATCAATATTAATCAAGCAGGACGTATGGTTTTACCTCCATCAAGAGGGCCCGAACTTGGGTAAAACATCGCGTTCCCTGCCTCCTGTTACCATCCGCCTTAGACGCACAGTTCGGGACCCCCTACCCGAGATCCGTCGGTTTTGACACCGACAAGGAGGAAGAAGAAGATGCTCCCCCTTCAGTTGGGGGAGACAAGAAAAGGAAGGCCGCCCCAACCGGGGGGGCGAAGGGTCCAAGAAGGGAAGGACTCTCCTTCCGGACAGTTCCACCACCGCCGCCGAAGGCGAAGATGAGTGGCTGCTCAGGGCCAAGCCCCTGGCGAAGTCGTAAGTATTCGGATACCAGAGTAACTCATAGAATTCCTTTGTCGCACTCCTTCCCTTAACGCCGAATATGATTATGCAGGACGCCACGAGCCCGTATCGATGTATCGTCGGACGGCTCCCTGGGCTCGTCGGATATGGATAGCGATCCACTTCCGACCGCCACCTCCCCTTGCCCTATGGACAACGCTGAGGTATTGTGTCAAGAGGCACCGGGTCGAGGGGAGACAGTCCCAGAGGCGCCTCAAGGCAACCTTCCGGACTCCGGGAGCAGAGGGAACAAGGCCCCTGAGGGCTTCGAGTTCGGCCCTCCGCCAAACACCGCGCCGGAGCCTCCAGTGGTTCCCGACTCGGGCAGGCGGCCTCCTTCCAAGAGGGGCAAGACGCCTGTGCCAGTGACCTATGCCCATCCAGAGGCGCCGGACAATCTGCTGGGAGCGCTTCGAAGCACTTCCATCGACGAGGAGCACCGTACTATTATGAGTGCGGTGGTCCAGAAGGTTCAGTCCGCCAAGAGCGGACTGATTGAAGCCTGTGCCAGCCTTCTAACAGGCTTTGAGGTAAGTGTTTAAAATATATGAAAAATATTACCCTATAGACAGTAGCCCCTGATGCTCTGTTCGGTGTTCGCAAAGAAAAGCCGAACAGAGGATCAAACAATATCGCAGGAGTCTAATATAAGTATGTCAATATGCGTATGCAGGCTTCGCTGCTGGCATCTGCCGCACTGACTGCGGAGGTCACCACACTGAAGCAGGACCTTAAAGGGTCCAAGGACGAGCTCAGCATTGCCAAGAGGCAGCTCGAGGAGAACAAAGGTAAGTAGTACCTAATCGATGGATATGTATAAAAAGAATGTGATTGAAAAATGATAGGATCATCATGAATTTGCCAGGGGCCACGACCGAAGTGGCGACCCTAAAGAAAAGCGTTGTCCGAGGCTGAAGATAAAGCGGCCAAGGAGCGCATCGAGCGGGAAAGGCAAGAGGCTCGGGTGGGCGAGGTGCAGCAAGAGCTCTAGGCTCTCGTGACGAAGCACGAGGTGTTGGAGCTTGAGTCGAAGACGTGAGAGTCTGAGCTTGCCACGGCCCTCGAGAGCGCAAAGAGTGCCAAGGCCGAAGCCCAAAAGAACCTCCAGGAGACTGACGCGATGAAGAAAATAGCGGCGGGTAAGGCATTCTATATGCAAAGCAAGCATGTGAAAGTAAATTACCTATTACTTACCCGAATCCGGAGCTCTCTAGGTGCATTCACAGATTTGCCCCGCAGTGTGTCGGATGCCGCACAGTTTTACCAGGCCGAGGAAGGAAGCTCAACAGAGAAGCTGTTGTGGTCTCAGTATACTAGGACCGAACACCCGGTGCCTATGAGCGACCAGCTAAAGCAGCTGCTCGAGCTACACAAGGCGGCCGAACAGGCCATGAAGGGCCTTATAGTCCGGCTGTGGTCTAGCGACGCCCTTTCGAACAGCTACTTCGGCCTGGTGAGGCGGCTTGTGGATGCCTGCCCACGGATGGAAGTCGTCAAGCGGTCCGTCTGCATCGAAGGTGCACGCCGGGCTTTCGCCCGTGTGAAGGTGCAATGGGCCAAGCTAGACGTCGTGAAGTTGATCAAGGAAGGACCGCTGCAGGGCAAGGAGCATCGCACCCCAGAAATTTATTATGAGGGTGTCCTGAAGGGTGCCCGTCTTGTAGCGGACGAATGTCCAAAGGATGTAATATTTGAGTAAACTTGCTCGTGTGATCCTGTATGATGAAAACTTGTTTCATATGCGCTATGCAACGCTTGTTTGAATTTAAAATATTACCTTCTGTTTGGCTGTTTATCCAATCTGAGAGATGGCTAGTCCTCGACTTCTACCCCCATGCCGCTAGTGTTGGGGTGTTCGGGATAAACCTGAGCACTCTTGTTCCCATTTTTGGGTCCTTCGAGGGAGGTGCTCAGCACTGCGAACAAGGCAACCGGACTAATAATGCCTTATCACTCTCACTTAGCCATAGAATTCTATAATTTTAAATTTCGGCGAAGCCCCTGGTATTCGGAAGGCCGAATTCGGGGCGCGATACACGCCTTTAAGCCGGATAGGACCGGCTCCTCGCTCTAAGCGGCATAAGTCTTTAGGGACTCGAAACCTCGCCGAACAGCGACCAGTCTCTCGCCTTATCATGACAGTCAGTTTTAGCTTTCTCTACTGAGATGCTTAGCCCAGCAGAACTGGGGCACAATCGCAGTAGTTCTCCTAGTGCTACCTTAGCCGATAGAGCGGAACGTAAGGTACCAAAACATAGGAGCCGGGGAAACCCAACATTTGATCAAAGACATGATTCGGAGCTGATGCATATAATGCTATAAGTTTGGGTGCCACACTTGTGAAAGTGTTCGGACTTCTCACACCATATTGTGGGGTTCTTAAGCCCCTGGTGTATTGGCCGTACCAAAGTGTACGGTTGCAGGGCGTCATTAATGAACACATATATATATATATATATATAACAAGAATGCAATAATAGTCGTAATGTTATGCATTGTTTATTCAAAAAGGTGCGTTAAAGTAGAATGATACAGATAGTGCGATAAGCAAAAAGTAGGACTATGTCCCTTCGAAGGGCAAGCTGAGGAATAGTATTAAAGCAAATATTTCACTCATTATCGTAATCCACCTGGGAGTTTCCTGGTCTGGCGTAGCTTTCTGCCTCCTTGGTTGCTGCATCATGTGTTCGGCAATCATGCTGCCGGACAGGGTTTCCAGAGATTAAAGTCCTGAAAGAGAAAAATAACAAAGCGGGAAGCCCATAGTGCGGTTTAAGCCGCGTATTGGGGCGTGCCGTAGTTGTGCCCCCCTCCCCACCTGTGCCCATGGTATTTTTAATGCGTAATTATGTATGTGTGGCACGGATTTTACCGTTTGGCTGGGACTGGGGTGGGGGCCGCATTGCTAGGGGAGCTCAGATCGTGCCAGGCGGTCTAGTTGCCTATTACTCCGAGCGCGCTTGAAGGTGTCCGGGTCTTGAAACGCCGAACTAGTGGATTGCCTTGAGAGGCCGCTTTGCGCTTCCGCTGCGAGGGCCGCAGTGTGCTCCTCCGTTCGGGGAGAGCGCTTCGTGTTTCCATTAACTGTAATACCCCCCGAGGTCCTGGCATCTTGAGCTTGAGGTATGCATAATGTGGTAGCGCATTGTATTTTGCAAATGCAGTTCACCCGAGCAGTGCATGATAGCCACTGCGGAACGAGACTATATCGAAGATTAATTCTTGGCTTCGGAAGTTATCCGGGGATCCAAAGACCACTTCCAGTGTAATTGAGCCTGTGCAATGGGCCTCCACACCTGGAATGACGCCTTTAAAGGTCGTTTTTGTGGGTTTGATCCTTGAGGGGTCTATACACATTTTGCGCATTGTGTCCTGGTGAAGCAGGTTCAGGCTGCTGCCGCCATCCATAAGGACTTGAGTGAGGTGAAATCCGTCGATGATTGGGTGAAAGACTAGTGCGGCGAATCCGCCATGACGGATACTAGTGGGGTGGTACCTGCAATTGAAGGTGATCGGACAGGAGGACCAGGGGTTGAACTTTGGGGCGACTGGCTCCAACGCATATACGTCCCTGAGCGCATGCATCCGCTCCCTCTTGGGGATGTGGGTTGCGTATATCACATTCACCGTCCGCACTTGTGGGGGGAACCTCTTCTGTCCTCTGGTGTTCGGCTGCCGGGGCTCCTCTTCGTCATCGCTATGTGACCCCTTATCTTTGTCTTCGGCAATTAACTTGATGGCCTGCTTGAACACCCAACTATCCCTGTTGGTGTGGTTGGCTGGCTTGTCGGGGGTACCGTGTATTTGACATGAGCGGTCGAGTATACGGTCCAAACTGGATGGGACCGGAGTGCTTCTTTTGAATGGCTTTTTCCGTTGACCGAGTTTAGAGCCTTTGAATCCGGCATTGACTGTCGTATCTTCGGTATTGTCGCTGTTAATGTGGCGCTTATGTTTGTTGCGACGTGACCTGCTATTGCCGTCCTTGGTATCCGAAGTACCATCGTTCTTTGATATGTTATTAATGCGAGCCAGCCAGCCAGCTATCTTCTCCCGCACAAAAGCGGGTCATGAGTGTCGTGAGGGCTGCCATAGATTTAGGCTTTTCCTGACCAAGGTGACGGGCTAGCCACTTGTCGCGGATATTGTGTTTGAAAGCTGCTAGGGCCTCTGCATCCGGACAGTCGATGATTTTATTTTTCTTTGTTAGGAACCGAGTCCAGAATTGCCTGGCTGATTCTTCTGGTTGCTGAATTATATGGCTCAAGTCATCGGCATCTGGTGGTCGCACATAAGTGCCCTAAAAGTTGTCGAGGAATGCGGCCTCTAGATCTTCCCAACAGCTAATGGACTCTGCTGGCAAGCTGTTAAGCCAATGCCGCGCTGGTCCTTTGAGCTTTAGTGGGAGGTATTTGATGGCGTGTAAGTCATCACCGTGGGCCATGTAGATGTGGAGGAGGAAATCCTCGATCCATACCATAGGATCTGTTGTGTCGTCGTATGATTCAATATTTACGGGTTTGAAACCCTTTGGGATTTGATGATCCATTACTTCGTCTGTGAAGCATAGGGGGTGTGTGGTGCCTCTGTATTGGGCTATATCGCGACGCAACTCGAATGGGTCTTGCCCACTATGTTCGGCCCGGCCAGATTTACTTTTACTGTATCCGGCGTGACGTTTATCATCTCGCATAGTGGCGCACCCTCGTGATCTGTAGATTGATCTTGCGTGCTTTGCTTTGTCCTCCAATACGTCTCGCAGGTCTGGCGTATTTCCCCATGCCTTTTTGTTTGAATGATGTTGGGGTGCGGGCTGAGTTTTTGGCTGGAATGCCTCTCTATCACGGCCACGAGCTGGCCGATCAGCCGCGTCATACGCTTCTTCCTCCAGTCGGGGTAGCAACCTGCATTTTGGGTAACTCTTGGAGGGGCGTTCGAGTTCATATTCCTCGGACGCGAGGACTTCAGTCCATCTGTCTGCTAGCAGATCTTGATCAGCTTGAAGCTGCTGCTGCTTTTTCTTAAGGCTATTTGTCGTGGCCATAAGCCGACGCTTGAAGCGCTCTTGTTCGACGGGATCCTCTGGCACGGCGAATTCGTCATCGCCGAGGCTTGCCTCGTCTTCGGAGGGGGGCATGTAATTATCATCCTCCGCCTCTCCATCTGCCGCTCTCTCAAGAGGGCTGGCTCCTCCATCCTCCTGCTCTAAATCTTGCTGGAGGGGATTGTTGTTGTCTTCGGCACTATCCGAAGTGTTATTATCTCCTGTGCCGGTATCACCACTTTTGCTTTGGAGGGACTTAGAGCGGCGCCGCTGACATCGGCGCTTGGTTGCTTCTTGGAGGGGTCATCCTCCGCTGTCTCGTTGCCATTGCCTTCTTTGGGTGTGTCCACCATGTATATATCGTATGATGAGGTGGCTGTCTAGTGCCCTGTGGGCAGTGGTTCCTCTTCGTCTCCCGCATCGTCGTCCATACCGTTGATGTCTTCGGAGTCGAAGTCTAGCATGTCGGTTAAGTCATCGACAGTGGCTACTAAGTGGGTGGTGGGTGGGCCATGAATTTCTTCGTCGTCCGCATCCCAATCCTGCCGGACATAGTTCGGCCAGGATCCTCCTGACAAGGAGAGAGACCTTAATGAGTTCAGTATGTCGCCAAAGGGCGAGTGCTGAAAAATATCTGCGGAGGTAAACTCCATGATCGGCGCCCAATCGGATTCGCTAGGAATAGGCGCAGGCGGTTCGAAGTCCGTGGCCAGAGAAGGATCCGGCAGTTTGACAACACGGCTCTCGTGCAGGGTAAGGTCGATGTCCGGCTCGATCGCCGATGAGGATAAGGCTTCCGTGGCGGAGTCTATCCACCCGTCCATGGACGGCGCAACTGGCTCCGAATTGAGGGTCGGAGGGGCTGCCGGTGCGATCTCTTGAACATTGTCTGATGGTAGAGCTAAATCGTACTCATCGAGCCCGCGTGACGCACAAGGCAGAGGCTCGAATCCGTCGAAGATCAAGTCTCCGCGGATATCGGCCGTGTAGTTTAAGCTTCCAAACCTGACCTGGTGGCCAGGGGCATAACTTTCGATATGCTCCAGATGGCCAAGCGAGTTGGCCCGCAGTGCGAAGCCACCGAACACAAAGATCTGTCTGGGGAGAAAAGTCTCACCCTGGACTGCATTGCTATTGATGATTGTAGGAGCCATCAAGCCTAACGGCGATGACACAGAGGAACTCTCAATGAAAGCACCAATGTCGGTGCCAAAACCGGCAGATCTCGGGTAGGGTGTCCCGAACTGTGCGTCTAAGGAGGATGGTAACAGGAGGCAGGGGACACGATGTTTTACCCAGGTACGGGCCCTCTTGATGGAGGTAAAACCCTACGTCATGCTTGATTAATATTGATGATATGGGTAGTACAAGAGTAGATCTACCACGAGATCAGAGAGGCTAAACCCTAGAAGCTAGCCTATGGTATGATTGTATGTTGTCCTACGGACTAAAACCCTCCGGTTTATATAAACACTGGAAATGGCTAGGGTTACACAAGGTCGGTTACAAAGGAGGAGATATACATATCCGTATTGCCTAGCTTGCCTTCCACGCCAAGTAGAGTCCCATCCGGACACGAGACGAAGTCTTCAATCTTGTATCTTCATAGTCCAACAGTCCGGCCAAAGGATATAATCCGGCTGTCCGGAGACCCCCTAATCCAGGACTCCCTCAGTGATAACCCAATCTTTAGAAGCCAAAACTTCCAAATGTTTATGATTGTCATATATGGTGACTTATCATCCAAAGTCAAGCTGGGTTAATCGAAACCACATATATGCTTCAGATGTGAACAAAAAAGGTCTCAAGACAAAACCAAAGATTGTTTTTATAAAACTAAATCCAAACAGAGAAAAAAATGAGGCTTCTGATTCGAATACGATCAGTAAACCGGACCAAAAGGGTTAAGCTAGGATTCAAATACGATCATGTAGCCCCTAGTGGCTTTGGCATTGCGCCGATCAAGAGGGTACCGACAGCTGTGTTCTCTTTGGTTCGAATACAACCTATGTTTGAACAGGAAGCCCCCAAATGACCTTGAGAGGTTTTTAACGACCCTGATTTGAATACGATCCAAGTTAGACCCGAAAGGGGTTAAGCTATGATTCGAATACGATCAAGAAGCCCCCTAATGAGTTTGGCATTGTGCCGATCAAGAGGGTATCGACACTTATGTTCTCTTTGGTTCGAATACGACCTATGTTTGAACAGGAAGCCCCCTAGTGATCATGAGGTTTAACGGCTAGATTCGAATACGATCGTGAGCCAGACCAATGGGAAAGCCGGATTCGAATACGATCATCCCCGTTTTAGTCGTTTTAAAGCAGGGTACCTATGTTTGAGTTGTGCCTTGCAACAGACTCTCTTTGGTCCCTTTAATTTTTCCTGAGAACTCGAGCTTTGCGAGAGATAGATTCTTCTTGAACCGGGATTTTGAACCGGATATTGAGAGTTTCAATGCTTTGTGGGAGACATGTTTACCTTGAGCCAGATTTTAAACCGGATATTGAGAGCTTTGGCGCTTTGTGGGAGACAGATTTCCCTTGAACCGGAATCCTTCTTTTAAAGCCGAAAATTTTCTTGACGGCCTTTAAATATTCGCCAATAAGGCGGTAGCCTCCGGGGCCAGGTTATTTTTCCCTCCAATGATCCGGAGTTCTTGAATCTGCTTTAAATTGGCAATCATTTACTAAGTCATGTCATCGTAGCCCCCAAGTCTCAAGGCGACTCGAGGAGTTGTCTTGAAATTCTCCATATTTGACCGTGATATAAACTGGTATGAGTTATTCAACACCTCAGTTATATAATATTCCCTTTTGCAGTAGACAATTTGTCCTGCATTAGAGAACTTCACAAGATAGAGTAATTGCTCTTTTTAAAGAAAGCAATATGTAATATAAAAATATACTGGATGGATTTCACCTGATATGTTAGGTCAGAAATTATCCGCCGCAGAGTTGGTGATCACTATGGTGACGCTGAAGTTAATCACGGGCAAGTCGATCGCAGGAGCAGACAAATGAGTCGGCTACGGCGTTGTAAGCCGGTGCAAACGAGCAAGTTGTCCTCTGCATTGTAAACCGATGCGGACATGAGAACCGCCACGAGGTCAGATGGGCGAGTCGTTCGTGGCGTTGAAAGGCGGCGCGGACGGGTGAGTCGGCCACGATGTTGTAAGCCGGTGCGGGAGTCTGTTGAGTAAGGACGTCCACCTATGCCGAATGATGTTGGCACGCCTCCATTTCTGTGGTGTAATACCACTTTGTAATGGATAATTCTCTTGCATATAAAATACAGCATGGCAAAGTAATTTTGTTCGGATGAAATAATATGTGCTTAAAAATAAATAAGATAAATAGCACTTGATTCGTCCAGACGACCGTTGACCCGTATATAAGGTGTGTAGATGACTTCTGATAATTTTTTACCATTATAATCTGACAAGAGGCCCTTCAGAACAACCATTAAAAAGAAACACACAGTCGGGTGTTTGACTGGTATCCTTGGCGTGAGAGGAGTTCCTTTCCTCAAAAAGAACATTCGGAGACTGTCATTGTAAGTCCTTGCATTCCTAACTGCTCAATCTTGTCATGCAGTTTTATACAGGAAAATAGTAGTAACAGCCAGTCAACTCCATACGCATATTGCTGTGTGCTGCTGTTGTTGCGAGGGGAGGCCGCAACGACGGTGGGTCGGCTCAACGCAGTATCTATCATAGTCCTTTCGATAAGTAAGAATGTTGAACTCAACGAGGAGCAAAAGGAAATGATAAGCGGTTTTTAGCAAGGTATTCTCTGCAAGCACTGAAATTATAGGTAACAGATAGTTTTGTGATAAGATAATTGGTAACGAGCAACAAGTAACAAAAGTAAATAAAGTGCGGCAAGGTGGCCCAATCCTTTTTGTATCAAAGGACAAGCCTGAACAAACTCTTATATGATGTAAAGCGCTCCCGAGGACACATGGGAATATTGTCAAGCTAGGTTTCATCACGATCATATGATTCACGTTCGATACTTTGATAGTTTGGTATGTGGGTGGACCGGTGTTTGGGGGTTGCTCTTACTTGGACAAGCATCCCACTTATGATCAACCTCTATTGCAAGCATCCGCAACTACAACAAAAGTATTAAGGTGAACCTAACCATAGCATGAAACATATGGATCCAAATCAACCCCTTACGAAGCAACGCATAAACTAGGGTTTAAGCTTCTGTCACTCTAGCAACCCATCATCTACTTATTACTTCCCAATGCCTTCCTCTAGGCCCAAATAATGGTGAAGTGTTATGTAGTCGACGTTCACATAACACCACTAGAGGAAAGACAACATACATCTCATCAAAATATCGAATGAATACCAAATTCACATGACTACTAATAGCAAGACTTCTCCCATGTCCTCAGGAACAAACGTAACTACTCACAAAGCATATTCATGTTCATAATCAGAGGGGTATTAATATGCATATTGGATCTGTACATATGATCTTCCACCAAGTAAACCAACTAGCATCAACTACAAGGAGTAATTAACACTACTAGCAACCCACAGGTACCAATCCCGGGCTTAGAGACAAGAATTGGATACAAGAGATGAACTAGGGTTTTGAGAGGAGATGGTGCTGGTGGATATGTTGATGGAGATTGCCCTCTACCGATGAGAGGAGCGTTGGTGATGACGATGGCGATGATTTCCCCCTCCCAAAGGGAAGTTTCCCCGGCAGAACAGCTCCGCCAGAGCCCTAGATTGGTTCCAACAAGGTTCCGCCTCGTGGCAACGGAGTCTCGTCCAGAAAGATGGCTTCTGATTTTTCTCATCGAAAGACTCCATATAGTAGAAGATGGCCATCGGAGGGCCACCAGGGGGCCCACGAGGTAGGGGGCGCCTAGGGGGGTAGGGCGCGCCCCCCACCCTCGTGGGCAGGGTGTGGCCCCCCTGGTGAACTTCTTGCGCTCAGTATTTTTTATATATTCTGAAATTGACTTCCGTGAACTTTCAGTACTTTTGGAGCTGTGCAGAATAGGTCTCCAATATTTGCTCCTTTTCTAGCCCAGAATCCCAGCTGCTGGCATTCTCCCTCTTTATGTAAACCTTGTAAAATAAGAGAGAATAGACATAAGTATTGTGGCATAATGTGTAATAACAGCCCATAATGCAATAAATATCGATATAAAATCATGATGCAAAATGGACGTATCAACTCCCCCAAGCTTAGACCTCGCTTGTCCTCAAGCGAAAGCCAAAATCGAAAAATATGTCCACATGTTTAGAGATAGAGGTGTCGATAAAAATAAAATACGGACCTGAGGGCATCATGATCATTCTTAGAACAAAAACTTATATAATTATTGTCATATGATCTCTTATGCTAGAGTAATAATTCAATCACAATTTCAAGTATGAATCATAAACTTCATTGACAACTAATGAACTATAATCTCAGTCATTGGAGCAATTGCAATTTATCATAACATAGGAAAGAGTCAACATAAGAGCTTTTCAGCAAGTCCAGATACTCAACTATCATATAGCCTTTCACAATTGCTAACACTCACGCAATACTTATGGGTATGGAGCTTTAATCGGACACAGAGAAAGATAGGGGCTTATAGTTTTGCCTCCCAACGTTTTACCTCAAGGGTAATGTCAACAATAATAGTTCATGAAAACTCACATCCAATTAGCCATGTATACCAGGATCTTTCCAACATGTTGTGCTTGCCAAAAGATAAAATGTAAAAAGGAAGGGTGAAGATCACCATGACTCTTATGCAAGGTAGGAGATAAAAGTAAAAGATAGGCCCTTCGCAGAGGGAAGCAGAGGTTGTCATGCGCTTTTATGGTTGGATGCACAAAATCTTAATGCGAAAGAACGTCACTTTATATTGCCACTTGTGTTATGGACCTTTATTATGCAGTCTGTCGCTTTTATTTCTTCCATATCACATGATCATATAAAGTTTATTTTCTCCCACACTAATAAGTCATACATATTTAGAGAGCAATTTTTATTGCTTGCACCGATGACAACTTACTTGAAGGATCTTATTCAACCCATAGGTAGGTATGGTGGACTCTCATGGCAAAACTGGTTTAAGGGTGTTTGGAAGCACAAGTAGTATCTCTACTTGGTGCAAAAAAATTGGCTAGCATGAAGGGGAAAGGCAAGCTCAATCATGTTGGGTGATCCAAGACAATATAATTTATCTCAGATGCAAGAAAACATAACCCATTATGTTGTCTTCCTTGTCCAACATCAACTCTTTAGCATGTCATATTTTAATGAGTGCTCACAATCATAAAAGATGTCCAAGATAGTATATTTATATGTGAAGACCTCTCTTTCTTTATTACTTCCTATTAATTGCAACGATGACCAAAATTATGTTTGTCAACTCTCAACAACTTTTATTCATCATACTTTTTCTATGTGAGCTCATTACTCTCCATAAGATCCATATGATCTCTTTGTTTCTCTTTATTTATTTATCTTTTCTTTTATTCACTTAAGATCTTGGCAAAATAATCAGGCCCTTGACTCAACACTAATCTTTATTATATAGCTCACGGACTCGATTACATAGAAGGATCATAAAGCAAAACTCACAACTAGATCATACTAAAAGCTTTTATTCTACTAGATGAAGATATTATCAAAAGGATCGAACTAAGAAAAGCGGTAAAGATAAAAGTGATGGTGATACAATACCGGGGCACTCCCCCAAGCTTGGCAGTTGCCAAGGGGAGTGCCCATACCCATGTGATTATATCTCTCTTTTCGGGGATGGTGATGTGATATTCTTGGCGATGATGCGCCTCAGGATACCATTTTCCTCCTCGAGATTATTGACTTGTTGCTTGAGGTCCATTATCTCCTTTCGAAGCTTTCCTGTAACAGCCAAAGCTCCCTGCACCCAAGGGTGCTGCATAGCTGCGGGAGAACCAGTGACACTCTTTTTCATATTCTCATAAGAAAGTAATCTAACATTGGAAGGGATAACCGAGTTTGGAATAGCCGAGCTCTGCAGTTCCCCCATTGTGAATCCAGCTCGGAAGCGAGATGTGACTTCTTGATCCTCCTCCATGGCATCTATTCTCTTCAAATTGGCCTCCATCTCTTCCTCCGTTGCTTGCCCAAAGTGGTCGACATTGTTGTTTGTCATTGATCTCGGTGCCGGATGAGACACCCGGCTCTCCCCGATTGATTCTTGCGAAGACATCTTGCTCTAATCTGCAGCAACAACAACTCAAACCGCAAACAGAGGATAATTGTGTGATACGGGAGTCAAAACCTCCGGCATATTATATAATGATTTTTTACCAACCAAAATACATGTCGTGTACGAAAACGGAGACCGAAGAGCACACGAGGCGCCCACGAGGTAGAGGGTGCGCCCAGGGGGGTAGGGCATGCCCTCCACCCTCGTGGAGCCCTCGTGTCCTTCTCGGACTGCTTCTTATTTTTCTATTTTTCTAAATATTCCAAAACGGAGAAATATTGCCATTAGAACTGTTTTGGAGTCGGTTTACTTACCGTACCACATACTTATTCCTTTTCGGAGTCTGAAACGTTCCGGAAAGTGTCACTTATTTATTCCTCCGGGGTTACGGTTTCAATAACATTGGTTTCAACATTTATAGGATACCTGAGATATAATGTTTAATTTTTTGACCATTCACCACCTTCGGATTTATGCCTTTGAAGTTGTTGATTTTTATGGCACCGGAATGATAGACCTCCTCGATAACGTAAGGACCTTCCCATTTAGAGAGAAGTTTTCCTGCAAAAAATCTTAAACGAGAGTTGTATAATAATACATAATCACCTACATTAAACTCACGCTTTTGTATTCTTTTGTTATGCCATCTTTTAACCTTTTCTTTAAATAATTTGGCATTCTCATAGGCTTGGGTTCTCCATTCATCAAGTGAGCTAATGTCAAATAACCTCTTCTCACCGGCAAGTTTGAAATCATAGTTGAGCTCTTTAATAGCCCAATAAGCCTTATGTTCTAGTTCGAGAGGTAAGTGACATGCTTTTCCATAAACCATTTTATACGGAGACATACCCATAGGATTTTTATATGCAGTTCTATAGGCCCATAATGCATCATCAAGTTTCTTGGACCAATTCTTTCTAGATCTATTAACAGTCTTTTGCAAAATTAATTTGAGCTCTCTATTACTCAATTCTACTTGACCACTAGACTGTGTGTGATAAGGAGATGCAATTCTATGATTAACATCATATTTAGCAAGCATTTTACGGAAAGCACCATGAATAAAATGTGAACCACCATCAGTCATTAAATATCTAGTGACTCCAAACCTTGGAAAAATAACTTCTTTAAGCATCTTAATAGAGGTGTTATGATCAGCACTACTAGTTGGAATAGCTTCTACCCACTTAGTAACATAATCAACGGCAACTAAAATATGTGTATATCCATTGTAGGAAGGAAAAGGTCCCATATAATCAAAGCCCCAAAAATCAAATGGTTCAATAACAAGTGAATAGTTCATAGGCATTTTTTGACGTCTACTAATATTACCAATTCTTTGACATTCATCACAAGACAAGACAAACTTACGGGCATCCTTGAAGAGAGTGGGCCAATAAAAACCGGATTGCAATACCTTGTGTGCAGTTCTATCTCCAGCGTGGTGTCCTCCATAAGCCTCGGAGTGACACTTGCGTAGGATCTGTTCCTGTTCATGCTCAGGTACACAATGTCTAATAATACCATCTACTCCTTCTTTATAAAGGTGTGGGTCATCCCAAAAGTAATGTCTCAAATCAAAGAAGAACTTTTTCTTTTGCTGGTATGTGAAACTAGGTGGTATAAATTTAGAAACAATGTAATTAGCATAACCATCATACCATGGAGCAGTGTGAGAAGCATTTGTGACATTTAATTGTTCATCAGGAAAGCTATCATCAATAGGTAGTGGGTCATCAAGCACATTTTCCAACCTAGACAAGTTGTCTGCAACAGGGTTCTCAGCTCCTTTTCTATCAATAATATGCAAATCAAATTCTTGTAGCAAGAGAACCTGAGGGAGTCCCGGATTAGGGGGTCTCCAGACAGCCGGACTATCTCCATGGGCCGGACTATTAGACTATGAAGATACAAGATTGAAGACTTCGTCTCGTGTCCGGATGGGACTCTACTTGGCGTGGAAGGCAAGCTAGGCAATACGGATATGGATATCTCCTCCTTTGTAACCGACCTTGTGTAACCCTAACCCTCTCCGGTGTCTATATAAACCGAAGGGTTTTAGTCCGTAGGACAACAACCACAACATACAATCATACCACAGGCTAGCTTCTAGGGTTTAGCCTCTCTGATCTCGTGGTAGATCTACTCTTGTACTACCCATATCATCAATATCAATCAAGCAGGACGTAGGGTTTTACCTCCATCAAGAGGGGCCCAAACCTGGGTAAAACATTGTGTCCCCTGCCTCCTGTTACCATCCGGCCTAGACGCACAGTTCGGGACCCCCTACCCGAGATCCGCCAGTTTTGACACCAACATTGGTGCTTTCATTGAGAGTTCCTGTGTGTCGTCGCCCTTAGGCTTGATGGATCCTACTATCATCGATAGTGATGCGGTCCAGGGCGAGACTTTTCTCCTAGGACAGATCTTCGTATTCGGCGGCTTTGCACTGCGGGCTAATTCACTTGGCCATCTGGAGCAGATTGAAAGCTACGCCCCTGGCCGTCAGGTCAGATTTGGAAGTTTGAACTACACGGCCGACATCCGTGGAGACTTGATCTTCGACGGATTCGAGCCACAGCCTGGCGCGCCGTACTGTCACGACGGGTATGACCTAGCTCTGCCGCCGAACAGTACCCCAGAGGCCGCGCCCACATCAGCTCCGACCCTTAGCTCGGAGCCAACTGCGCTAATCGAGGATGGGTGGCTAGACACTACCTCAGGGGCTGCAGTCTCAACGGCGATCGAGCCGAACACCAGCCTAATCCTCTGCGAAGCCCATGACTCCAAGGTGCTGGACTCTTTTCCGGACTCCGAACCGTCCACGCCCTTGCCAATCGAATCCGATTGGGCGCCGATCATGGAATTCATCGCCGCGGATATCTTTCAGCACTCGCCCTTCGGTGACATTCTGAATTCACTAAGGTCTCTCTCTTTGTCAGGAGAGCCCTTGCCGGACTATGGCCAACAGGATTGGGATGCGAACGACGAAGAAATTCGACGCCCACCCACCACCCACTTCGTAGCCACTGTCGATGATTTAGCCGACATGCTCGACTTCGACTCCGAAGACATCGACGGTATGGACAACGATGTAGAAGACGAACATGAACCAGCGCCTATAGGGCACTGGAAAGCCGCCTCATCATATGACATATACATGGTGGATACACCCAAAGAAGGCAATGGCGATGAGATAGCGGAGGATGACCCCTCCAAGAAGCAACCCAAGCACCGACGTCAGCGGCGCCGCTCTAGGTCTCGCCAAAGCAAAAGTGGTGATACCGGCACATGAGATAATAACACTCCGGATAGTGCCAAAGACAACAACATTCCCCTCCAGCAAGATTCAGAGCAGGAGGATGGAGGAGCCAGCTCTCCTGAGAGAGCGGCAGATGGAGAGGAGGAGGATGACAATTACATGCCCCCCTCCGAAGACGAGGCAAGCCTCGGCGACGATGAATTTGCCGTACCAGAGGATCCCGTCGAACAAGAGCGCTTCAAGCGCCGGCTTATGGCCACGGCAAATAGCCTGAAGAAAAAGCAACAACAGCTTCAAGCTGATCAAGATCTGCTAGCTTACAGATGGACTGAAGTACTCGCGGCCGAGGAATATAAACTCGAGCGCCCCTCCAAGAATTACCCAAAGTGCAGGTTACTACCCCGACTGGAGGAGGAAGCGTATGATACGGCTGAACGGCCACCTCGTGGCCGCGATAGAGAGGCATTCCAGCCAAAAGCTCAGCCTCCACCCCACCGCCATTCAAATAAAAGGCATGGGGAGATACGCTAGACCTGCGAGACATATTGGAGGACAAAGCAAAGCATGCAAGATCGATCTACAGATCACAAGGGCGCACTACTCTGCGAGACGATAAAAGTCACGCCGGATACAGTAAAAGCAAATCCGGCCGGGCCGAACACAGCGGGCAAGACCCTTTCGAGCTGCGTTGCGATATAGCCCAAAACAGAGGTGCCGCACACCCCTTATGCTTCACAGATGAAGTAATGGAACATCAATTCCCAGAAGGTTTCAAACCTGTAAATATTGAATCATACGACGGCACAACAGATCCCGCAGTATGGATTGAGGATTTCCTCCTCCACATCCACATGGCCCGCGGTGATGACTTACACGCCATCAAATACCTCCCACTAAAGCTCAAAGGACCAGCGCAGCATTGGCTTAACAACTTGCCAGCGGACTCCATTAGCTGTTGGGAAGATCTGGAAGCCGCATTCCTCGACAACTTTCAGGGCACTTATGTGCGACCACCAAACGCCGATGACTTGAGCCACATAATTCAACAACCAGAAGAGTCGGCCAGGCAATTCTAGACTCGGTTCCTTACAAAGAAAATCAGATCATCGATTGTCCGGATGCACAGGCCTTAGCGGCTTTCAAACATAACATCCGAGACGAGTGGCTAGCCCTGCACCTTGGTGAGGAAAAGCTGAAATATATGGCAGGTCTCACGACGCTCATGACCCGCTTTTGTGCGGGAGAAGACAGCTGGCTGGCTCGCAGTAATAACATATCAAAGAACCATGGTACCCCGGATACCAAGGACGGCAATAGCAGGTCACGTCACAACAAACATAAGCGCCGCATTAACAGCGAAAATACCAAGGATACGGCAGTCAATGCCGGATTCAAAGGCTCTAAACCCGGTTAGTGGAAAAAGCCATTCAAACAAAGTACGCCGAGTCCGTCCAGCTTGGACCGTATACTCGATCGCTTGTGTCAAATACACGGAACCCCAGACAAACCAGCCAATCACACCAACAGGGATTATTGGGTGTTCAAGCAGGCCGACAAGTTAATTGCCGAAAACAAGGACAAGGGGTCGCATAGCGATGACGAGGAGTAGTCCCGGCAGCCACACATCGGAGGACAGAAGAGGTTCCCCCCCACAAGTGCGGACGGTGAACATGATATACGCAACCCACATCCCCAAGAGGGAGCGGAAGCGTGCGCTCAGGGACGTATATGCGTTGGAGCCAGTAGCCCCAAAATTCAACCCTTGGTCCTCCTGTCCGATCACCTTCGATCGCAGGGACCATCCCACTAGTATCCATCATGGCGGATTTGCCGCACTGGTCCTAGACCCAATCATTGATGGATTCCACCTCACTCGAGTCCTTATGGATGGCGGCAGCAGCCTAAACCTGCTTTATCAGGACACAGTGCACAAAATGGGTATAGACCCCTCAAGGATCAAACCCACAAAAACGACCTTTAAAGGCGTCATTCCAGGTGTGGAGGCCCACTGCACAGGCTCAATTACACTGGAAGTGGTCTTCGGATCCCCGGATAATTCCCGAAGCGAGAAGTTAATCTTCAATATAGTCCCGTTCCGCAGTGGTTATCATGCGCTGCTCGGGCGAACCGCATTTGCTAGATTCAATGCGGTACCTCATTATGCATACCTCAAGCTCAAGATGCCAGGACCTCGCGGAGTTATTACAGTCAATGGAAACATAGAGCGCTCTCTCCGAACAGAGGAGCACACCGCGGCCCTCGCAGTAGAAGCACAAAGCAGCCTCTCAAGGCAATCAACCAGTTCGGTGCTTCAAAGCCTGGACACCTTCAAGCGCGCTCGGGGCAATCGGCAAATAGACCGCCTGGCGCGATATGAGCTCACGTAGCAATACGGCAGCCAGCCCAATCCCAGCCCAACGGCGAAACTCGTGTCGCGCATACATAATTACGCATTAAAAATACCATGGGCACAGGTGGGGAGGGGGAACAACTTCGGCACGCCCCAAGACGCGGCCTAAACCGCACTAGGGGCTTCCCGTTTGGTTATTTTTCTTTTTTTCAGGACCTTAATCTCTGGAAACACTGTCAGGCAGCACTATTGCCGAACACATGATGCAGCAACCAAGGAGGCAGACAGCTACGTCATACCACGGAATTCCCAGGTGGATTACAGTAACGAGCGAAATATTCGATTTAATATCATTCCTCAGCTTGCCCTTGGAAGGGACATAGTCCTACTCTTTGCTTATTGCACTATCTGTATCACTCTGCTTTAACGCAATTTTTTAATAAACAATGCATGACATTACGACTATTGTTGCATTCCTGTTATATATATATATATATATATATATGTGTGTGTGTGTGTGTGTGTGTGTTCATTAATGACGCCTTGCAACCGTACACCTTGGTACGGCTAATACACCAGGGGCTTATGTACCTCACAATACGGTGTGAAAAGTCCGAACACTTTCACAAGTGCGGCACCCCGAACTTATAGCATTATATGCATCAGCTCTGAATCATGTCTTTGGTCAAATGTTGGGTTTTCCCAGCTCCTATGTTTTGGTACCTTACGTTCTGCTCTATCGGCTAAGGTACTGCTAGGAGAACTACTGCGATTGTGTCCCGGTTCTGCTGGGTTCAGCACCTCAGTAGAGAAAGCTAAAACTGACTGTCATGATAAGGCGAGAGACTGGTCGCTGTTCGGCGAGGTTTTCGAGTCCCTAAAGACTTATGCCACTTAGAGCGAGGGGTCGGCCCTGTCCGGCTTAAAGGCGTGTATCGCACCCCAAATTCGGCCTTCCGAATACCAGGGGCTTTGCCAAAATTAAAATTATAGAATTCTATGGCTAAGTGAGAGTGATAAAGCATTATTAGGCTGGTTGCCTTGTTCGCTGTGCTAAGCACCTCCCTCGAAGGACCCACACATGGGAACAAGAGTGCTCAGGTTTATCCCGAACACCCCAGCACTCGTGGCATGGGGGCAGAAGCCGAGGACTAGCCATCTCTCAGATTGGATAAACAGCCAAACAGAAGGTAATATTTTAAATTCAAACAAGCGTTGCAAAGCGCATATGAAACAAGTTTTCATAAATATAGGATAAAATGAGCAAGTCTCACTCAAATATTACATCTTTGGAACACTCGTCCGCTATGATACGGGCACCCGGCAGAACACCCTCATAGTACATCTCGGGGTGGCGGTGCTCCTTGCCCTCCGGCGGCCCCTCCTTGATCAGCTTCACGGCGTCCAGCTTGACCCACTGCAATTTCACACGGGCGAAAGCCCGGCGTGCACTTTCAGTGCAGACAGATCGCTTGATGACCTCCAGCCGCGGGCAGGCATCCACAAGCCGCCTCACTAGGCCGAAGAAGCTATTCGGAAGGGCGTCGCCAGGCCATAGCCGGACTATAAAGCTCCTCATGGCCAGATCGGCCGCCTTATGTAGCTCGACCATCTGCTTCAGCTGGTCGCTCATTGGCACCGGGTGTTCGGCCTCAGCATACTGAGACCAGAACAGCTTCTCCGTTGAGCTTCCATCCTCGGCCTGGTAAAATTGTGCGGCATCGGACACGCTGCGAGGCAAATCTATGAATGCTCCTGGAGAGCTCCGGATTCGGGTAAGTAATCAGTAATTTACTTTTACATGCTTACTTTGCATATAGAAAGCCTTACCCGCCACTATCTTCTTCATTGCATCGATCTCCTGGAGGGCCTTTTGGGCTTCGGCCTTGGCACTTTTTGCGCTCTCAAGGGCCGCGGCAAGCTCAGACTCCCGCGTCTTTGAGTCAAGATCCAACACCTCGTGCTTCGCCACGAGAGCCTGGAGCTCTTGCTGCACCTCGCCCACCCGAGCCTCATGCTTCTCTTGCTCGGTGCGCTCCTTGGCCGCTATATCGTCGGCCTTGGTTAGCGCTTGCTTCAGGGTCGCCACCTCGGTCGTGGCCCCTGGCAAATATACGTTGATCCTGTCATTTTGCAATCACGTCTTCTTTTATATATACATATCTATAGACAGGGTATTACTTACCCTTGTTCTCTTCGAGCTGCCTCTTGGCAAGGCCGAGCTCTTTCCTGGACCCCTCGAGGTCCTACTTCAGTACGGCGACCTCCGCAGTCAGTGCGGCGGACGCCAACAGCGAAGCCTGCATATGCATATTGACATACTTATATTAGACTCCTGCGATATTATTTGATCCTTTGTTCGGCTTTTCTTTGTGAACACCGAACAAAGCATCGGGGGCTACTGTCTATGCGGTAATATTTCTACTACATTTTAAAACACTTACCTCAAAGCCTGTTAGAAGGATGGCACGGGCTTCAGTCAATCCGCTCTTGGCGGACTGAACCTTCTAGATCACCGCACTCATGATAGTGCGGTGCTCCTCGTCGATAGAAGCGCTGCGAAGCGCTTCCAACAAATTGTCCGACACCTCTGGATGGACAGAGGTCACCGGCACAGGCGTCTTGCCCCTCTTAGAAGGAGGCCGCCTGCTCGAGTCCGGAACCGCTGGAGGGTCCGGCGCGGTGTTCGGCTGAGGGCCGAACTCGGAGCTCTCAGGGGCCCCGTCCCCTCGGCTCCCGAAGTCCGGAAGGTCGCCTTGAGGCGCCTCTAGGACTGTCTCCCCTCGACCCGGTGCCTCTTGAGACAGCACCTCGGCGTTTTCAGCAGGATGAGGGGAGGCGGCGGTCGGGACTGGATCGCTATCCATGTCCGACGAGCCCAGGGAGCCGTCCGATGATACATCGATGCTGGTTCGCGGCAGCCTGCATAATCATGTTCGGCGTTAGGGAAAGCAGTGCGACAAAGGAATGCTACGAGTTACACTGGTATCCGAATACTTACGATCTCCCCAGGGGCTTGGCCCTGGGCAACCACTCATCTTCGTCTTCGTCGGCGGCGGTGGAGCTGTCCAGAAGGAGAGTCCTTCCCTTCTTGGACCCTTCGGCCCCCCAGTTAGGGCGGCCTTCCTTTTCTTATCTCCCCCTGCAGGAGGGGGAGCATCTTCTTCTTCTTCCTCATCTTTGGGGGAGGAGTGCGCCACCGAGTCATCGGACGGTGAGTCCGACGACGCCTGGTGTCGGGAACTCTTTTGGGTTCCCTTAGCCTTCTTGGTCTTCTCCGGCACCGTATAAGGAGCCGGAGTGAGCATCTTCGCCAGAAGAGCGTCTGTTGGGCCTTCGGGCAAAGGAGCCGGACAATCGATCTGTCCGGCCGTCTCCTGCCAGTCCTGTCAAAGGTACAGGAGTTTAGATTCCGCATGGAGTCAACCTATAAAAAATAAGTATCCTACAGAGGTAAAGCAGCTTACCGCTTTGGCTTGGCGCTTCGCGCTGAATCCATGATCCTCGGTAATGGGAGGGGGGACCTCGGCGCTTTTGAACAGCACCCTCCAGGCATCTTCGTGAGTTGTGTCGAAGAGCCTGTTCAGAGTTCGGTGCTGCGCCGGGTCGAACTCCCACAAGTTGAACTCCCATTGTTGGGACGGGAGAATCCGGCGGTGGAGCATGACCTGGACCACGTTGACAAGTTTGAGCTTCTTGTTCACCATGTTTTGACTACATGTTTGGAGTCCGGTCAGCTCTTCCGAACTACCCCAGGACAGGCCCTTCTCTTTCCAGGAGGTGAGCCGCGTGGGGATGCTAGATCGGAACTCGGGGGCCGCTGCCCATAGAGGGTCGCGCGGCTCGGTGATGTAGAACCACCCCGATTGCCACCCCTTTATGGTTTCCACAAAGGAGCCCTCGAGCCATGTTACGTTGGGCATCTTGCCCACCATGGCACCTCTGCACTCCGCCTGGCGGCCGCCCACCACCTTCGGCTTGACATTGAAGGTCTTCAACCATAAGCCGAAGTGGGGCTTGATGCGGAGGAAGGCCTCGCACACGACGATAAACGCCGAGATGTTGAGGATGAAGTTCGGGGCCAGATCGTGGAAATCCAGGCTGTAATAGAACATGAGCCCCCGGATGAATGGATGGAGAGGGAATCCCAGTCCGCGGAGGAAATGGGTGAGGAGTATTACCCTCTCATGGGGCCTGGGGGTGGGGATGAGCTGCCCCTCATCTGGGAGCCGGTGCGCGATGTCGTCGGGCAGGTATCCGACTCTCCTCAGTTTCTTGATGTCTCCCTCCGTGACGGAGGAGACCATCCACCTGCCTCCCGCTCCGGACATGGTTGGAGAAGGTTGAGGTGGGAAGTGTGGACTTGGGCGCTAGAGCTCGAGTGTGCGAAAACGGATGAGCAAAGGAGGAAGAAGGCGTGGATAGGAAGGTGAATCCTTATCCCTTTATATGGGCGGACGAAACTAAGTGTTCCCACTTGCCTGGTAACACTCGCTTATCCACCAAGCGATGTAATTGATGGCGTGGTTGGGTTACCCACGCCTGTATTGATGAGAATCATGTAATAAGGGGACACGATCTCTGCTTTGACAAGACGTGTCGAAAAACTACCTCGCATTATGTGCGGGGCTGGTTAAAGGGAACGGTTCAAATAATCACCGGGCCATGACATAACGTCATAATGTCAAGACAAGTCAGCAAATTAGAATTGCGAAAATATTATTCTCTCTACGGTGGTATGTGGAACTTATTTTGCAGGGTCGGACACTATCCTTGTTTTGAAGTTCTTCTGTGATGTATTCGGAGAAGGAACCCGCCTTGCAATGTCGAAGACAATGCTGCGCGCCGAACTCATCGTCATTGAAGCCTGGTTCAGGGGCTACTGAGGGAGTCCTGGATTAGGGGGTCTCCGGACAGCCGGACTATCTCCATGGGCCGGACTGTTAGACTATGAAGATACAAGATTGAAGACTTCGTCTCGTGTCCGGATGGGACTGTACTTGGCGTGGAAGGCAAGCTAGGCAATACGGATATGGATATCTCCTCCTTTGTAACCGACCTTGTGTAACCCTAACCCTCTCTGGTGTCTATGTAAACCGAAGGGTTTTAGTCCGTAGGACAACAACCACAACATACAATCATACCATAGGCTAGCTTCTAGGGTTTAGCCTCTCTGATCTCGTGGTAGATCTAATCTTGTACTAACCATATCATCAATATCAATCAAGCAGGACGTAGGGTTTTACCTCCATCAAGAGGTCCCGAACCTAGGTAAAACATTGTGTCCCCTGCCTCCTGTTACCATCCGGCCTAGACGCACAGTTCGGGACCCCCTACCCGAGATCCGCCGGTTTTGACACCGACAGAACCCATCTAATAAGTCTAGGTTTAGCATCTTTCTTTTCCATAAGATATTTAATGGCAGCATGATCCGTGTGAATAGTTACTTTAGAATCAACAATATAAGGTCTGAACTTATCACAAGAAAATACAACTGCTAAGAATTCTTTTTCAGTAGTAGCATAATTTCTTTGAGCATTGTCTAGAGTTTTACTAGCATATTGAATAACATTTAATTTCTTATCAACTCTTTGCCCTGGAACAGCACCTACAGCATAATCACTAGCATCACACATGATTTCAAAGGGTAAATTCCAATTAGGTGGCTGAACAATAGGTGCAGAGATCAATGCTTTCTTAAGTAATTCAAATGCTTCTACGCAATCATCATCAAAAACAAATGGTATATCTTTTTGTAATAAATTAGTCAGAGGCCAAGAAATTTTTGAGAAGTCCTTAATGAACCTCCTATAAAAACTGGCGTGACCAAGGAAACTTCTTATACCTTTGATGTCCTTGGGACATGGCATCTTTTCAATAGCATCAACCTTGGCTTTATCAACTTCAATACCTGTTTCAGAAACTTTATGCCCCAAGACAATACCTTCATTAACCATAAAGTGGCATTTTTCCCAATTCAAGACAAGATTAGTTTCTTCACATCTCTACAAAACTCGAATAAGGTTGCTTAAGCAATCATCAAAAGAGGATCCATAGACGGAAAAATCGTCCATGAAAACCTCACAAATCTTTTCACAAAAGTCAGAGAATATAGCCATCATGCATCTTTGAAAGGTAGCAGGTGCATTACATAAACCAAAAGGCATACGTCTATAAGCAAAAGTACCGAAAGGGCAAGTAAAAGTAGTCTTTGATTGATCACTGGCTGACACAGGTATTTGAGAGAAACCAGAATAACCATCTAGAAAGAAAAAATGTGTATGTTTGGATAATCTTTCTCGCATTTGATCGATAAAAGGTAAGGGGTAATGATCTTTTTAGTAGCTTTATTTAATTTGCAGAAATCAATTACCATCCTATAACCTATAATAATTCTTTGCGGGATCAACTCATCATTATCATTAGGAACGACAGTAATACCTCCCTTCTTAGGGACACAATGGAAAGGACTTACCCACTGACTATCAGCAACGGGATAAATTATACCTGCCTCAAGAAGCTTTAGTATTTCCTTTCTTACCACTTCCTTCATCTTAGGATTCAGCCGTCGTTGATGATCATGAACTGGTTTGGCATCTTCCTCCAAATTTATTTTGTGTTGACACAGAGTGGGACTAATGCCCTTAAGATCATCAAGAGTATATCCAATATCAGCACGGTGCTTCTTCAGAGTTTTCAATAATCTTTCTTCTTCATGCTTTGAAAGGTTAGCACTAATAATAACAGGATATATCTTTTTCTCATGAAGATAAGCATATTTAAGAGTATCAGGTAACAGTTTAAGCTCAAACACGGGATCACCCTTGGGTGGAGGAGGATCCCCTAGGACTTCAACAGGCAAATTGTGTTTCGGGATGGGTTCCTATTTAAAGAATACTTCATCTATTTCCCTTCTTTCATTCATAAACATATCATTTTCATGGTCTAGCAATATTGTTCTAAAGGATCACTAGGAGGCACGGCAATAGAAGCAAGACCAATAATTTCATATTTACTAGGCAATTCCTCTTCACGGTGTTGTCTACAAAATTTAGAGAAATTAAATTCATGAGACATATCATCTAAACCAATAGTAACAACATCCTTTTTGCAATCTATCTTAGCATTAACTATGTTCAAGAAGGGTCTACCAAATATAATGGGACAAAAGCTATCTTGTGGGGAACCAAGAACAAGGAAATCAGGATATTTAGTTTTCCCACACAAGACTTCAACATCTCTAACAATTCCCATTGGTGAAATAGTATCTCTATTGGCAAGTTTAATTATGACATCAATATCTTCTATCTCAGCAGGTGCAATATCATGCATAATTTCTTTGTATAAGTCGTAAGGTATTGCACTAGCACTAGCATGCATATCACATAAGCCATGATAAAAATGATCTCCTATTTTAATAGAAATAACAGGCATGCCTACCACAAGTCTGTTTTTATCTTTAGCACTAGGTTTAGCAATTCTAGCAGTCTCGTCAAGGAAATGAATAACATGCCCATCAATATTATCAGACAAGAGATCTTTAACAATAGCAATATTAGGTTCAACTTTAACTTGCTCAGGAGGTGTATAAGTTTTAATATTGCTTTTACGAACCACAGTTGAAGCTTTAGCATGATCTTTTATCCTAATAGGAAAAGGTGGTTTCTCAACATAAGCAGTAGGAACGATAGGATCATTATAAGTGATAGTCTTTTCTTCAACTTTAATAGGTGCAACTACTTTTACTTCTATGGGAGGATGATATTTAAACAACTTATCCCTAGGGAGATCAACATGAGTAGCAAAAAATTCACAGAAAAAAGCTACTATCTCAAAGTCAAGTCCATAATTAGTGTTGAATTTATGGAAAACATCGGTATCAACAAAAGATTTAACACAGTCAAACTTAGGTGTCATACCTGACTCCTTACCTTTGTCGAGGTCCCAATCTTCAGAGTTGCGTTTAATTCTTTCCAATAAATCCCATTTGAATTCAATAGTCTTCGTCATAAAAGAGCCAGCACAAGAAGTATCGAGCATGGTGCGATTGTTATCAAAAAGCCGAGCATATAAATTTTGAATAATCATTTCTCTTGAGAGCTCATGATTGGGGCATGAATATAACATTGATTTAAGCCTCCCCCAAGCTTGAGCGATGCTTTCTCCTTCGCGAGGCCAGAAATTATATATATAATTGCGATCACGATGAACAAGATGCATAGGATAAAACTTTTGATGAAATTCCAATTTCAATCATTTGTAATTCCATGACCCCATATCATCACATAGCCTATACCATGTCGATGCATCTCCCTTCAAAGATAAAGGAAGACCTTCTTCTTAATAACATCTCTGGGCACACCTGCAAGCTTAAATAATCCACAAACTTCATCCACATATATTAGGTGCTCATCAGGATGCTTTGTTCCATCTCCTGCAAAAGGATTAGCTAGCAGTTTTTCTAACATAACCAAAGGAATTTTGAAGCAGACATTTTCATTTTCAGTAGGTTTAGTAGGTTAAGGAGCAACTCTTTGCTCTACTGGTCGGGGCGAAGATACCCTGAACAAGCCCCTCGGAGGATTACTTTCCATAGTAACAAGTGATAGTAAATTTCATCACACTATATAAATTTTTCCTTACCAAATTCCACCTACCAAAGGCGCTTCACTCCCCGGCAACGGCGCCAGAAAAGAGTCTTGATGACCCACAAGTATAGGGGATCTATTGTAGCCCTTTCGATAAGTAAGAGTGTCGAACCCAACGAGGGGCAGAAGGAAATGATAAGCGGTTTTCGGCAGGGTATTCTCTACAAGCACTAAAATTATAGGTAATAGATAGTTTTGTGATAAGATAATTGGTAACGAGCAACAAGTAGCAAAAGTAAATAAAGTGCAGCAAGGTGGCCCAATCCTTTTTGTAGCAAAGGACAAGCCTGAACAAACTCTTATATGATGTAAAGCGCTCCCGAGGACACATGGGAATATCGTCAAGCTAGGTTTCATCACGATCATATGATTCGCGTTCGGTACTTTGATAATTTGGTGTGTGGGTGGACCGGTGCTTGGGTGCTGCCCTTACTTGGACAAGCATCCCACTTATGATTAACCTCTATTGCAAGCATCCGCAACTACAACAAAAGTATTAAGGTGAACCTAACCATAGCATGAAACATATGGATCCAAATCAGCCCCTTATGAAGCAACGCATAAACTAGGGTTTAAGCTTCTGTCACTCCAGCAACCCATCATCTACTTATTACTTCCCAGTGCCTTCCTCTAGACCCAAATAATGGTGAAGTGTTATGTAGTCGACGTTCACATAACACCACTAGAGGAAAGACAACATACATCTCATCAAAATATCGAACGAATACCAAATTCACATGACTACTAATAGCAAGACTTCTCCCATGTCCTCAGGAACAAACGTAACTACTCACAAAGCATATTCATGTTCATAATTAGAGGGGTATTAATATGCATATAGGATCTGAACATATGATCTTCCACCAAGTAAACTAACTAGCATCAACTACAAGGAGTAATTAACACTACTAGCAACCCACAAGTACCAATCCCTGGCTTAGAGACAAGAATTGGATACAAGAGATGAACTAGGGTTTTGAGAGGAGATGGTGCTGGTGGAGATGTTCATGGAGATCGCCCTCTCCCGATGAGAGGAGCGTTGGTGATGATGATGGCGGTGATTTCCCCCTCCCGAAGGGAAGTTTCCCTAGCAGAATAGCTCCGCCAGAGCCCTAGATTGGTTCTGCCAAGGTTCCGCCTCGTGGCAGCGGAGTCTCGTCCGGAAAGATGGCTTCTGATTTTTTTCTCATCAAAAGACTCCATATAGCAGAAGATGGCCACCGGAGGGCCACCAGGGGGCCCACGAGGTAGGGGGCGCGCCCAGGGGGGTAGGGCGCGCTCCCACCCTCGTGGGCAGTGTGTGGCCCCCCTGGTGAACTTCTTGCGCTCGGTATTTTTTATATATTCTGAAATTGACTTCCATGAAGTTTCAGGACTTTTGGAGCTGTGCAGAATAGGTCTCCAATATTTGCTCCTTTTCCAGCCCAGAATCCCAGCTGCCGGCATTCTCCCTCTTTTATGTAAACCTTGTAAAATAAGAGAGAGTATGCATAAGTATTGTGGCATAATGTGTGATAACAGCCCATAATGCAACAAATATCGATATAAAAGCATGATGCAAAATGGACGTATCACTGCCGCGAGGCAAATCCATGCCGGCGACTTAGCGCAGGTGAGCACACAACAGCGAGGCGGAGGCGACTCAAAGCCATGGTGAGTCAGAAGAACGCGTCGGTGGGTCAAGACCATGGCTGCGGGGCGGCTCAGCACGAGGTTGCGGCCTGATTCCATGGCGACTTTGAATTGATACCTCAGTAGGTGAGCGGCGAAGCAATGGACACGAAGCCAGTTGGTCGTGGGCGGCGACTCAAAGGTGGCCAGCGGCTTAACGGAGGCAGCTCAGTGGTTGGTACGGGAGGCGGCCGGCGCACCTACAACGGCGACTTGCGGGAGGCGACCGGAGGAGAGTCGGGCACAGCAGCGACCAGTGAAGGCGGCTTGACAACGGAGGCGCGCCGGCAGAAGCGCGCAGCTTGACGCGAGGTCCGTGCAGGGGCGGATCAGACAACGGCGGCTTACAGCCCAACACTACAGGGCTATACGGAGTCGAGTCAAGTCAGCCGGAGCGAGGCGAGTCATTCAGCAAGGCGAGGCGAGGTAAGGGCAAGACGGGCCAAAGTTGCCAAGGTCAAGTCCGCGATCTCCTCCCCCTCGTTGGCTCCCCTTTTTTTCTCTCACCAACTCATAATATTTTGACCTTTGACCACTTGCGTATTAGCAACATCATCTAGTATCATGATGGATTTTTTGACCACATAATAGCTTCAGTCTTCTTGGTGTATATTTTCTGTATAAATTTGCAAAGGCAGATCCGATCTGGTCGCTCCCCCTGTAGCTATTTTAGCCAATAGAAATTTGTAGATCAACTTTGTCCAACCCGTGGCAGAATACAAATTTGAAGTAGTAGGATTGCTACTGTTGTCTCGTACGAACAGAGGACACCGCAGCTGGTCTGATCCCTTGCATGTGCGTATAAAGTGTACCTAACTTGATCAATTGGAGGAAAATAAGGCTTACGACGACTTGACCATAGAAGAAGATGACTTCGCGTCGGCCTCGGTGTATATGTCCCCTAATCCAAGAAGGAAAAAACTGCAGCGAAAAGTTTTTAATCTCGGTCTCGGCGACTTTTCTAGACGGCCGCGGCGAAGCGGAAGCAACCCTAGCTTTCTCACGATCATAATCTTGTACCCGATGGCTCCAAAGTTTAATCATGATTCTGATCTTAACATGATGAATATCGCCAGCTGCGCTCAAGGTTGTTCGGCCTCGCATTACCCTGCATGATTTTTCAAAGCCAGCTCTTCTTCATCCGTCTATTCATGAGCTTCTCGATCCCTAAAGAGATCCCTTCAAGAACTCAACACCACCGTACGCAAGCCCCACGGTGGGCGCCAACTATCGTGGATTTGTCACGGAAAATTTCCTAGTGTGAGGACTTAGTCATGAGGCCAATGAATCTTTGCGGTAGCTTCAAGGGGTTGGTCGGAATCGAGAGACGCGAGGCAGATCAACACACCAGACAAGGATTTAGACAGCTTCGGGCCCCGGGAAACATCATCCGATAATAGCCCTACATGTTGTTTGTGGCTAGATCTCATTATGCTCATGACAGAGTCGCCGCATAAGCCGGCTCCCCCTTTGTGTCTAGCCCTAGAGATTGTTTCTTCTTGCTTGTCCCTCTTTTGGGGAGCCCTGCCCCTCCTTATATAAGTTGAAGGGGCGGGTTACATGACTAGTCCTAGTAGGATTAGGATTACTCTATTACAAGTGGAGTCCTAGTCTTGCTTCCTTTGCAGGAGAATATTCCTTATGTCTTCCTCTTAAGCCGGCCCACCATCACATGAACCGGCCTTCTGGGCCTTGGGCCTTGTCATCCATCTGACCCGCCGTTGGGGTCATCAGTAAGTTACCAAATACTCGCCGGGTCTTTGTGAGCCGCCAAGTCCGGCCGGGTCATACTTCCGGCCGGGTCATACCGCGGGGTATATCCCCGACACTTCCGATACTTATTATCCCAAGGCAGGTTATTTCCAGCAACCTCTTAATCCGTCCGATTCAAATTATCAGGGAATGGCTCATTCATCATCTGGCGAGTCAACGGCCACACAGCTCCCTCCTCTTAAGACTGTTCCCAGGTAAACACTTTAAACTTAATCTTTTGATGCTTTATAATTGCGTGTTATACTAACCTTTATATCTTTTCCTTTCAGAGCCAAGGCCAGACCCAACAAGAAAGCTCGGGTAAATAAACCGACTGATGACAATGTGCTTATTGAACCGGAGAGAACTCCCGAACCGGAAGGAACAAATGATGACGCCGTGCTTGATGATCCGCCACCTCAAGATCATGACTTTTTTGTTGACCAAGTAGACATTGACACAACAGGCCATGCTGATAAATCGAACCAGCCCGATCTGAACTGATGATAAACCGTCAAGTCCAGCTAAGGCTACTGATAAATCGTCAACTCCAGTAAAGGCTGCTGGTGACAAGGAAGATGCCATTATGATTACTGGCGTTGGCCACACCACCCCTGGCAATCCTGTTGCGTTATCAAAGCATAGTGTCAAGGAAGAGCTTTCTGCTATGGGCAAAGGCAAGTGGAGCACAGACTTGTCAAGCTACGCCCACCTCAACACCCAAGAACTTCATTCTGGGTTTTTAAACCATCTGTACACAAACCGCAACTACGAAGCCGGTTTAGTGAATCTGGTGAAGGAGCGATATGAGGTAACTACATAACTATTTCTCTCTTATGTCAAATTTCAAATACCAACTCCAGTAGCCCCCAAGGGCCGATTTATGATGCCAATCTAAACCACGACTTTGTAATATCTCAACTTTGCATGCTTAGCCTCCAAGGGCCGGTTGATCTTTTTAAGATGAACCGGTACTTTAGAACTGTAATCTTTTAACTTTCGCCTGTGTAGTCCCCAAGGGCCGGTTTATCTTTCCAAGCTAAACCGGGACTTTGACCAATGTTATTTTGAGCAAATGTACATTAGCCCCCAAGTGCCAAGAATAATACTTGTATTGCGCTTGGGACTTGTAAAAAATTTCTGATAATCAAGCAAATAGGCATTACCCCCAAGTGCCAAGTGTATAACTTGTTATGTGCTTGGTACTTCAAATATGTACTGGCAACTCATGATATGTCTGTCTCGTATAGGCTGAGCTGAGCAAAAAGGAGGCCCAAACCGCTGATCTTCAAGAAAATATCAAATCCCAGCAAGCAAAAACCTCCAAAGCCAAAGAGGAACTGACCAGTGCCTTAGCAGCCATGGAGAAGCTGGAGGAAACTTTTAAGAAGGAACGGGCGGATTGGGGCATAGAGAAAACCGCATTGCGAAAGAGAGATGAAGACGCAGAAGCAGCCCTTAAACCGGTCGCCGAAGAGCTAACCGGTTTAAAGCGGCAGATAAATGCTATGAGTGGTGCTGTGTTTGGTAAGTATCCTCAGCTGAAGTTTTCAACATACATTATCTCATCAGTTACCGGTTTACTGATGCTCGCAATGACACAGGAACTCACATTACCCATCTGGGCTCTGACATGCGGATTAAGCTGAAGGCTGCCTATACTCTTATAGAGCAGTTATATTTCGGAGCCCAATGGGCCATTTGCACTGCTGCTCATAACAAACCACCTCCAACTTTTATAAAGGAAACCCTTGAGAAGCTGTCAATGCTGCCTACCCGGCTGGATGAGTTAAAAAGATCAGCTGCAAGGTCAGGTGCGCTGACTGCGCTAATCCGAGCTAAGGCATGGATACCAGATCTTGACCCGTCGGACATAGGCAACGGCTATCCTGGTATAAAGGAGGATGGTTCAGAGTTTAACAATGATGATCTTCGAATGTTGAGAAAGGAAATGTGCCCCTTAGCGAGTAAATTGGCTGAAGAAACAGATCTCTCTCACCATCAGCCGGTTTATGATTCTAATCATACAAGACTTCCTGCGCCAACACATGATGTAGAAGATCTTATTCCGCCAATCCGTAAGCACACCTATGCCCTGATGTTGACCCCTCCAACCTTATAAGCGATGAAGTTGTGTTCCAAGCCTTAACTGGAATCGATTGGGCAACCATTGACTTCAGCCACTAGGTAGAGAGGAGGAGGATGCACCAGCGCAAGACGATCCATAGCCTTCAAGTCAGCCTAATGACGAGTCATGATCCGGATGCCGATTTAGCCTTTTGCATACTGCCACACTTGCTGAAAACAATTATTCTTTTCGGGCATTAAAGCACCTTGTAATAGGCTAGTTCAAAATACTTGGTCTGTTATGCCATCGCGCATATTTATGTTGCCTGATACAGTTAATCCATCATTCTTTAGGATATATTATGTTCATAATCCGTAGCGGTGTTATTCAAACTGTTCCTGCATACAAGAAGTTGAAAGTGTCCTGGTGGTTTACCGCAGGACGGGTCATGGTGCCCAAATATATAGCCGGGGTTTATAACCAAGGTTGTACTTTGAAAATAATCAAAGATGAAGGAGATGATACCTGTGATATTGAATCATATTGTTGGTTGACCAACTATTTGTATATTAAGGGTGATAACCCCAATCTTGAGTATTGATAACTCCTTCCATGTGTTTGCCGGTTCATGATAAAACCGTACCGGATTAGAACAAACACCGGTTTATCCATATATAATGCTGGTGACTTATAGTCGAAACCAGACCGGGTCAATAAACGTTGGATTATAACTGATCATGTACTTGCAACTTATCGTTGAAAGCCAACCCGGGTTAATAAACGTCGGTTTATCATAGGATATTATGAATCTCACCAAAGGAGAAAAAACTTGGCAAATAAAAACATAAAAAGAATATGCAAGGCTTTTCATGGGCTGCCAGGCCCAAAATCGAGGCTTTTCATGGGCTGCCAGGCCACACTGAGTTAAACCATTTTTCGAAGCCTTTTAAGATGGACTTCACATTAACCAATCATCATTTTAACTTTGACAAGTTCAGGGTCTATGAGATTGACTTGTCAAACGTTCGGTGGGTCATACCAGGATTACCTGGACGGAGTGGCTTACTTAAAAAGGCAGGATAACCCGGGGTTTTAGGTGAATACATCTAGCTTCCTAGCCTGGCTTGATAGCCTATTACAAGGGTGTAGACTTATTTGTTCTTTGAGAAGCAAAGAGCCCCCGAGCAATATTTTGAGTTGTGCTCAGTGGGTGCCTATGTTTGAGTTGTGCTTTTGAAACACTCTCTTTGGCCCCATGTGACCTTCTTTTGGCTTTAAGCTGATCAAGAGGTGTAGCTATGGTTCAAATACAACCAAGCCCCCAAGTGGTTTCCCTGGTGGCCTTATGCCGATCAAGAGGTGTAGCTATGGTTCCAATACGACCAAGCCCCCAAGTGACTTTATATATATATATATATGGATTTATAAGCCAGATCAATGGGTAGATAGAACTCCGCTTTATAAACAGAAGCCCCCATGTAACCACATATGATGTAAGAAAAACAACAGAGACCCCGCTTTAGCTGAGGCTCCGGTTTATTATATTGATCATAATATATACATTGTCATAATTATGTACATAAGAGGAGCCTATGGCTCAAGTATAGTAAGGCCGAAGATGAGCTATATTCCACGGCCGTTGGGTCTCCTCCTCCGATTTACGTGAGTCTTTGTGCTCTCGAACATCGATAAGGTAGTATGATCCGTTGTGTAGATTTTGCTGACCACAAAAGGTCCTTACCAAGGTGGGGACAACTTGTGCATATCAGTCTGATCCTGGATGAGCCGGAGCACCAGATCGCCTTCTTGAAAAGTTTTGGTTTTAACCCGACGGCTGTGATAACGACGCAGATCTTGCTGGTAAATCGCCGAACGAGTCACTGCCATATCACGCTCCTCATCTAACAGGTCCAGCGAATCCTGACATGCTTTCTCATTATCAGCTTCAACATAAGCCGCCACACGGGGCGAGTCATGATGGATGTCACTAGGGAGAACCGCCTCTGCTCCGTAAACCATGAAGAAAGGTGTGTAACCCGTAAATCTGTTTGGTGTGGTATTGATACTCCATAACACAGAAGGTAACTCCTCCACCCAACAACCCGGCGTCCGCTTTAAAGGAACCATAAGCCGGGTCTTGATGCCTCTCAAAATCTCTTGGTTGGCTCTCTCTGCTTGACCATTAGATTGGGGGTGAGCCACTGATGACACGTCAAGCCGGATGTGCTCACGTTGACAAAATTCTTCCATAGCACCCTTGGACAGATTAGTACCATTATTGGTAAAGATGTTGTGTGGAAAACCAAAACGGAAGATCGCCTTTTTGATGCATTAAACCGCCGTAGCTGCATCACATTTACTGACTAGCTCTGCCTCCACCCACTTGGTGAACTTATCAGCCGCCACCAAAAGGTGTGTCTTTTTGTCCTTGGACCTCTTAAAGGGCCCAACCATATCCAGCCCCCAAGTTGCAAATGGCCAAGTGATTGGAATCATCCTTAATTCTTGAGCCGGAACATGAGCGCGGCGTGCAAACCTCTAACAACCATCACACCTCTTGACCAAATCCTCTGCATCAGGATGAGCCGTCAACCAATAGAAACCGTGATGGAAAGCCTTAGCGACCAAGGATTTTGAACCGGCATGGTGACCACAATCGCCTTCGTGGATATCACGCAAAATCTCACAGCCTTCTTGAGGAGATGCACAATGCTAAAACACACCTGTTACACTGCAATGATGCAACTCCCCATTGATAATGGTCATTGACTTGGATCACCGGATTATCTGTCTGGCCAAAGTTTCATCCTCCGGTAATTCCCCCGGTTCATATACGCCAACTATGGGACCGTCCAATCCGGGATAACATGAAGAGCTGCCACTAACTGAGTGTCCGAGTCAGGAACAGCCAAATCCTCCTCTGTAGGTAGCTTGACCGACGGACTATGTAGCACATCCATAAAGACATTGGGCGGCACCGGTTTACGTTGAGAGCCTAAGCGACTTAAAGCGTTCGTCGCTTCATTCTTTCGTTGGTCTATATGGTCAACCTGATAACCCTTGAAATGACCAGCCACTATGTCCACCTCTCGTCGATACGCCGCCATGAGCGGATCCTTGGAATCCCAAGTGCGAGACACCTGTTGATCTACTAGGTCCGAGTCACCAAAACACTTAACCTGGCTTAAATTCATCTCCTTAGCCATCCGAAGACCATGGAGCAAGGCCTCATATTCAGCTGCATTGTTAGTGCAAGGGAACATTAAACGGAGAACATAACAAAACTTATCACTTTGTGGGGAAGTTAACATGACTCCAGCCCCCGAGCCCTCCAATTGCCTGGACCCATCAAAATGAATAGTCCAATAAGTGTTATCCGGATTTTCTTCCGGTGCTTGTAACTCTGTCAAGTCATTGATGAAATCCACAAGCGCTTGGGACTTGATTGCGGTGCGAGGCATATATTTTAACCCGTGAGGTCCAAGCTCAATGGCCCATTTGGCAACCCAGCCAGTTGCTTCCCTGTTTTGGATGATATACCCCAAGGGGGCAGAACTGACCACAGTGATAGGATGACCCTAAAAATACTGCTTGAGCTTCCGACTTGCCATGAAAACTCCATACACCAGTTTCTGCCAATGTGGGTACCTCTGCTTCGACTCAATAAGCACCTCGGTGATATAATAAACCGACCGTTGAACCGGATACTCCTTTCCGGCCTCATTGCGCTCCACAACAATAGCCACACCAACAGCTCGGGCATTAGCAGCCACATATAACAACAAGGGATCTTTGTCAACAGGAGGAGCAAGGATAGGCGGCTCAGCTAGCTGCCGCTTTAAACTCTCAAAGGCTTCATTGGCAGCATCACTCCAGACGAAATGGTCTGTCTTCATCATCTGATATAGAGGGATTGCCTTTTCTCCCAAACGGCCGATAAACCAGCACAATGCTGCAATACAACCTGCCAGACGCTGAACATCGTTAATACACGCCAGTTTAGCCAGAGACGTAATATATTTGATCTTCTCCGGATTAGCTTCAATGCCCCTGTTAGACACTAGAAAACCCAAGAGCTTGCCTGCCGGTACACCAAAGACACATTTGGCCGGATTAAGCATCATCTTGTAAACCCGGAGGTTATCAAAAGTCTCCTTCAAGTCATCTATCAATGTTTCCTATTTTCTAGACTTTACCACAATATCATCCACATAAGCATGAACATTGCGCCCAATCTGATTATGAAGACAATTCTATACACGGCGTTGATAAATTCCTGGGCACTCTTGAGCCCAAAAGGCATAGATACATAGCAGAAGGCTCCAAAGGGAGTTATAAAAGTTGTCTTCTACTGGTCCTTAACTGCCATTTTGGTATGATGATAACCAGAATAAGAGTCCAGAAAACACAAACGGTCACAACCCGCCGTAGCATCAATGATTTGATCAATACGAGGGAGAGCAAAGTGATCAGCTGGACATGCCTTGTTCAAATCTGTGTAGTCCACACACATACGCCAAGTGCCGTTCTTCTTAAGCACCAGCACCGGATTAGCTAGCCACTCAGAGTGAAAGACCTCCACAATAAACCCTGCTGCCAAAAGCCGGGCTACCTCCTCACCAATAGCCTTGCGCCTTTCTTCATTAAAGCGGTGGAGAAACTGCCTGACCGGTTTAAACTTAGGATCTATATTAAGAGTGTGCTCGGCGAGTTCCCTCGGTACACCTGGCATATCAAAAGGTTTCCATGCAAAGATGTCTCGGTTCTCACGGATGAACTCGATGAGCGCACTTTCCTATTTTGGATCCAGGTTAGCGCTGATGCTGAACTGCCTAGATGAATCGCCAGGAACAAAGTCAACCAGCTTAGTCTCCTCAGACGATTTAAACTTCAAAGCCGGATCATGCTTTGTAGTTGGCTTTTTCAGAGAAGTCATATCTGCCGGATCAACATTGTCTTTGTAGAACTTCAACTCCTCTGTTGCACAGACCGACTCAGCATAGGCCACATCACCTTCTTCACATTCCAAAGCAATCTTCCGGCTCCCATGCATTGTGATGGTCCCCTTATGACCCTGCATCTTAAGCTGCAGATAAACATAACAGGGCCTTGCCATGAACTTAGCATAAGCCGGCCGTCCAAACAGGGCATGATATGGGATCTTGATTTTCACCACTTCAAAAGTCAATGTTTCTGAACTTGAATCATGATCATCTCCAAAAGCAACCTCTAGAGCTATCTTACCAACTGGGTACGCCGATTTACCAGGCACCACACCATGAAAAATGGTGTTCGATGGTTTAAGATTTTTATCTGTCAACCCCATGCGACGAAAGGTTTCATAGTAAAGGATATTGATACTGCTCCCTCCATCCATGAGTACCTTGGTGAACTTGTACCCCCCAACCCAAGGTGCCACCATTAATGCCAGGTGATCCGGATTATCAACCCGGGGTGGATGACCCTCTCGACTCCACAAAATGGGTTGTTTAGACCAGCGCAGATAACGGGGCACTGCCGGTTCAACGGAGTTTACTGCCCTTTTATGAAGCTTCTAATCATGCTTACACAAACTAGTGGTGAAGACATGGTACTGCCCACTATTCAACTGCTTCAGATTACTCTGATAACCCGATTGTTGCTGCTGCTGACTCCCCTGATGATTATAACCTCCCTGGTTGCCCTGACTGCCTTCATTGCCATGTCCGGTTTAGTTGCCTTGGAATCCTGAACCGGAGCTGCCTCCACGATAACCCAGCCCATGAGAACTGCCTCCTGAACCGCCGGGTGGTCCATGGTCGTATTGGAACAGATTCAGATTTTTAAACTCCCGCATGATAAAGCAATCCTTCCAAAAGTGCGTAGCTGGCCTTTCTCGCGACCCGTGCTTTGGGCAAGGCTGGTTTAACAGGCGCTCAAGATTGGGACCTGATCCTCCACCCGCTGGGGCGTTTTGCCCATACGGCGCTAACCATTATCCTGGGTGTTGGTGTTAGCCACAAAGTCCAAGCTATTATCCGCCTTGCGCTTACCGTTGTTCCCATGACCCACCGGGTTATGTTGTTGCCCCTTGGCACTGCCATTCTTCTTCCCTTCCCTGGCTTTTCATCCTCAGACTCGAGGTCTTTGGTACTATGCGGGTTGGCATACTTAACCAGAGCTACCGTAAGTGTTGCCATGTCATTGCAGTGACGCTTGAGCCTTCCCAACTTCAGTTTCAAAGGCGTAAACCGACAATTGCCTTCCAATGTTAAGACCGTCGTATCAGCATTGATGCGATCTGACGAATGCAGAATGGCTGATACCTGCTTCACCCAATGGGTTGTAGACTCCCCTTCCTCTTGAACACAGGCGGCTAAGTCCACAATTGACATGGGCTACTTGCACGTATCTTTGAAATTCTGGATGAACCGGCTTTTTAACTCAGCCCATGATCCAATGGAGTTAGCTGGTAAACTTTTCAGCCTGGTACGAGATATTCCTTCTTGCATCATGGTGAAGTACTTGGCGCATGCCGCATCATCCACATCTAGCATCTCCATCGCCATCTCATAGCTCTCGACCCATGATTCGGGGGGTAAATCGGCAGTGTAATTGGGCACCTTACGAGGACCCTTGTAATCCCTGGGCAACCGCACATTGCATAATGCCAGGGTGAGACACGACACCCCCAAAGAACTGAAAACCACACCTGGTCCCACCGAAGTGGTTGGACGAACCGGAGTAAGCTGACGGGCCGCGTATTGTGCTGCTAACTCGGCTTCTCGATGTGCTCTACCGTGATCCACCACATCCTGGGTGTTAGCGCCGCCGGGTTACGGCCTCGCAGCGGGTTATGGTTTCACGCACTGCTTGATATGGCCGATTCATCAATATGCCTGCTGTCAGTGTCAAAACCGGCGGATCTCGGGTAGGGGTTCCCGAACTGTGCGTCAAGGCCGGATGGTAACAGGAGACAAGGGACACGATGTTTTTTACCCAGGTTCGGGCCCTCTCGATGGAATTAATACCCTACTCCTGCTTGATTAATATTGATGATATGGGTAGTACACGAGTAGATCTACCACGAGAACAAGGAGGCTAAACCCTAGAAGTTAGCCTATGGTATGATTGTTGTATATATTGTATGTTGTATATTCTATCGACTAGCCTGGCCCTGGTTTATATAATGCACTAGAGGCCTAGGTTAACAAGAGTCCTAGCCGAATATGCCGGTGGGGAGAAGTCCTTGTCTTGATCGCCAAGTCTTTGTGGAATCTTCCTTGTATGCAGCAGCTGTCCGAACTGGCCCATGAGTATACGACCATGGGGGGCCTCGGCCCAACCTAATAGATCGGGAGACGACGTGGTGAGTACCCCCTAGTCCAGGGCACCGTCAGTAGCCCCCTGAACCGGTCTTCAAGTTAGGGACGCTCCTCGATTCTTCCGAACTGTTCTTCATCTTCAGTTGATGGTCTTGAAAACTGGTTCAACAAATCTTCTCATCTTCGATCTTGAGGATCGCCGAAATGCATTCGGCGAGTTTACACGTCGGGTATCCGAGGAGCCCCTTTAAGTTTTCGGCCCTTATTAATGCCTTGTTGTTTTTTTGCCACACCTCGGGTTTGAAGTTGTTCCCGGGAGGCAGTGTCCTCTTGCGTCCGAGCTCTAACGCCGGACTGCATTCGAGGTATCTTTTGCGGCTGAGCACCAATGCCAGACCGCTTCCAAGCTCCAACGCCGGAATGTATCCGAGCTCCAACGCCGGACTATGTCCAAGCTCCAACGCCGGACTGTATCCGAGCTCCAACGTCGGACTATATCCGAGGTGTCATATCACCTTGGTTCAAAAAAGTTGAAGGAGTTTAGCCGAGCTTAATGCCGGAAATGCCCTCTATGGAGCCAGCCACTAGCGCCCGAGCTTTATGCCGGACTGCTTCCGAGGTGGTGCACCACCCCGACTGTGGGCCGATTTTTCATCAATATTTTTTATTGGTGCAATTTATTTTCTGTTGAGATATATCCAGTAGCCCTCAAGGTGTGTATCGGTCTAAAACCCGAGATGCACCTGAAGGATGACGTAAGACCGCTGATCCCAGTAGCCGCTGAGACTCAGGTTGATTTGCAAAATCGGCCTGAGGATCAAGTCCTAGCTCGGCAGAATACTTCGGGACACGAAAAGCGGCGTGCTCAGTCCTCGAGACTCAGGTTGGGTGCGGCTGACCAACCTGAGGATCAAAATCTCCTCGGAAACTGTATTGCACTTAAAATTTTCTGCATTGAACAGGCAATGCAGTAGGCCCTGAGACACTGTTCGGGTGGCAACACCAGATCAGGGGATCGATGTGCCCCTTTAATATTTGTAAATAATAAGCCCGAAGCCCAGTAGCCCCCGAGCCTTAATGCGGGCACGGGTGGCCGAATTAAGGATCAATATCCATAGTAAAATCACAAATTATGTGTAATGACTCTATGTATCCAAGTACTTTATGTCATTAATGCTCGGATCCGCATTGTACAAAACTTTGTTGACTGACCATCGGCTTCCACCTCCTTAGCCAGTAGCCGAGGAGTGTTTGTCCTACTTTATAAAGCCTTTATGCGGGCAAAGATTTACGACAAACAAGGCAATCTGGCCACACGGTTTTATAAACAAAGGTACGCAGAGAGATATGTTATATTACTATTTAACAGAAGAAATGTATTCCAAAGAAAATAGTCCCGCTATCGGTTCCTTTCTTTGGGTTGTCATGCTAAGCATGATCATGAAACCTCAGCTTGAATGTAAGAGCAAAATATGGAGGATTTAGTTTGGGAGGCCAGTTAATAGCCTCCGGTAGTGTTCGGCGACAGTCGAGGTCAAGCCGTAAACACTTCGGCCAATGTTATGAATGGCCCGTCATAGTCATCGGATCGCTGACCAGTTTACGCTTATTGTGACAGTCAGTTTTCGGCTTTCTCCCCTGAGGTGCTTAACCATGTGAGCTGGAAGCACAATCGCAGTGGTTCTCCCTTTGCACGCCTAGCCGAACAAAACGGAACGTAGGAAGCAAGTGCAGGAGCCGGGCAACCCAACTATTGACCGAAGACACAATTCGAAACCGATGCATATATAGCAATATCTGAGAATGTTTTTTGCCGAATCCCTAAAGGTGTCCGGCGTTGCACTGCGAGACTAATGCTGGAAAAGCACAAATAGTTTAAAAGTGCCAAAAAGCTTGGAAAACCAAGAAACGTCAGTAAAAACATGACGTCCGAACACGATCAAGTGTTCGGTGCCAATCCGAAAATTAGTCTTAGAAAAAAGGAAGTGCTTCTGTTGTCCTTTAACATGACACATCCTATCTCAAGACTTCGAGCGGGTCAGCCTACAGCTTCAACCTCCTATCCCGAGGGCGGAGTACTTCTCATTAGGCCAGTTTAGCAAACTAAACTATAGCGGCTTTGAGAGAGAAATTAGGCTCCCCGGCTAGTGACCGCACACTCGCGTCGAAAAAAGGAGTGATAAATAATAATAATAGAACTTTGCAACGACTGAGAAGAAGAACACTTATTATAAAACGGCTCAAATAAACTTAAGAGCCCCCAAGTGACCTGGGTAGAAGAATGATTGCATGTACCGAAGTACTTATATCATATCTATGTTCAACCGAACTTTAAACGCGTCTTAACCGACCGTCGGCTTCTCCCTCTCCGGTTAAGGACCGAAAAGTGTTATGTACTCCATCGGTCGAGAATATCGATGGTGTTTCCAATAACCAGGCAATCAGGCCATAAGGCTGTAACAGACAAAGCGCGCTCAGGGAACTTATGCTATATTACTGCAAAGAGTAAGAAGCATCTTCGAAGAAAATAGTACCCCCACCGATACCTTTCTTCGGTGCTCATTGTTATTATGAGACTTGTGCCATAGATTTTTTGTACTCATGAGTTCCATTGTGTGCCGACCATCATTGAATAACTATAAGAGAGCTAGCTTTCGGCTTCACCCAGTCTGAGGTCCGGCTCGGGTGACCCGATCGTGACAATCGCAGAGGTGCTCCCTTTACTCCCTAGCCGAACAATCGGGAACGTAGGGGTAAACACAGGAGCGAGGCAACCCAGCTTGCAAATCACTTAAGTCAATGTGGTGCATATTGTGGCGTAATACACGAACAAGGAACGAAGCCGTACAAGTATAATCATATGCAACAGGAAAAGCTTCATAAAGGAAGCCCCCAAGTAAACGGGGTATTTGAATTTATGCGTCACAAACAAAGTCTGGACAAGGAAATTTTTTAGAAGCAACTTTTTTCCAGAAAAGTATAATGCTTGGTCGAACCGAGCGCAAGTTAGAAATTAAAGCTTTGAGCATGAAAGCGACTTAGCTGGTTAATGTGTTCGGTATTGATGACGTGGTCCGAGCTTGATGCGGGGCAAGGTTCCATCCCTCAAGCCGGTCCCGAGGTGGCGGAGCGGAGAGCTTCACACGCCGAAGTAGTGACATAGCACGATCAATGCGGACCGGCGGAGTGACGCCAAAGTCCCCGGATCATTTTCCTGTGCATAAAAAATAGTGCAAACCGGAGATAATAGTAATAATGATAATTAAAAAAATCGTTGCATAATAAATAATTTATGCAAAGTGAGTAATAAAAGAAATATGGCCTGGCGCCGAAGTCAAGTCGAGGCAGGGCGTCGGCGTGATGCGGTAAAGGCGTGGCAAAGCCTGAATTCGCAGGTCGGTCCGAGCTCCGAGTGCGGCGTTCGCCGGACTATGTACGGAAGCTGACCGAACCACCATGCGGCTGTCGTTAATGCAGCCACCATTTGATAGACTTGTTGTAGCAATCCGAAGGAAGGCGATTCCCAAAATTGGGACTCGCTCCGCACACCCATTGCCTGATGGGCGATAGAACGAAGGCATGGCAATGCTGGTAAAGGTTGGCTCGCCGAGGCAAAGCCCTCGGTCCAGCTAACGTGACGGAGCTGGTCGGCTAGTGACGCCGAAGTGTCCGGAGTAGGTTGATGAAGAGATGGCGAAGCCCCCGGTCCAGCCTCGATGTCAGCCGATGAGTCGAAGTAGGTCGGCGTGATGGACACTAACTTGAAGAAGCAATAGTGCGGCCCTGTCGATGCAGGTCGTGACGTGGTCGATGCCGGCTTGATGAAGCGACCGTGCGGTGATGCCGGTATGCCCGCTCCGTGTAATCCGTGGGGCGGCGATGTTGGTGATGATTTATCCTTCGCGGTGCCGGGCTCTTGTTCGGCTTGCCGAGATGATGATCCGAAGAAGTTGAGCTCGGCTCAACAAAGTGACGCCGTGTCTAGCGCAGGTCGGCAGCCGTGGAGTAATATTGCCGGACTGGTTTGACACCAGCATGATGTTGAAGATCATGTTCAAAAGATCTTACAGTTAGTGGGATGTGTTCGGGAACAAAACACAATACCCCATACAAAACTTCCTTCAAAAGGGATGTCCGAAATCCTGTTTATAAAAAAGATGAACTCGGGTCGGATTCGTTTTCGCGCAGAAAACAGATCCGAAAAGTGATGCACTAATCGGAAGGTTCCCGGAGTTTGGACGGTCAGATCGAGCCGAAATTTTGAGAGGTGGTAGATATAGGAATTCCGCAGTCGATCAACAGTTGGATCTTCCAAAGGACGTCCGAGCTAGAAGCTTAACACCACGCCCTAAACTCATGCAAATTCCTGTCTAGATTTGACAGGGCTCCGGTATATCGTGGATTGCCAGAGATTCCTCCATCGGAACTCGACGAAATTTTCCAGGGTTGTTGTAGACTCAATTCCGCACAATTCCACCAAAGCGATCGTCAAAGCGATACTCGAGGAGGTGGTGGTGGCAGATACGAGTTTGCTGTCCAGAAAAACAGCACGGTCGCTTGAGGGCAATGTTGACGTTGAGCCCCCGAGCTCCATAGATGATTCCTCCGTGATCTTGATAGAGATCGGAGTTGATGTTTGATGAAGGCCCTCGTACGGACATGATGATCTGAACACGGGGCGCAATTCTTGGTCGAACCAAGGTGACCAGTCAAGCTGGTGACGAAGATGCCGAAGTCGCAGTTGATCTGCAGGCGAGCCATCGATCCTTTTGTCGATCACACAGCGGAACTCTCAATGAAAGCACCAATGTTGGTGTCAAAACCGGTGGATCTCGGGTAGGGGGTCCCGAACTGTGCGTCAAGGCCGGATGGTAACAGCAGACAAGGGACACGATGTTTTTTACCCAGGTTCGGGCCCTCTCGATGGAGGTAATACCCTACTCCTGCTTGATTAATATTGATGATATGGGTATTACAAGAGTAGATGTACCATGAGATCAAGGAGGCTAAACCCTAGAAGTTAGCCTATGGTATGATTGTTGTATATATTGTATGTTGTATATTCTATCGACTAGCCTGGCCCTGGTTTATATAATGCACCAGAGGCCTAGGTTAACAAGAGTTCTAGCCGAATACGCCGGTGGGGAGAAGTCATTGTCTTGATCGCCAAGTCTTTGTGGAATCTTCCTTGTATGCAGCAGCTGTCCGAATTGGCCCATGAGTATACGGCCATGGGGGGCCTCGGCCCAACCTAATAGATCGGGAGACGACGTGGTGAGTACCCCCTAGTCCAGGACATCGTCAATCAATATGCATGCTGTCGGTGTCAAAACCGGCGGATCTCGGGTAGGGTCCTGAACTGTGCGTCTAAGGCGGATGCTAACAGGAGGCAGGGGACACGATGTTTACCTAGGTTCGGGCCCTCTTGATGGAGGTAATACCCTACGTCCTTCTTGATTGATATTGATGATATGAGTATTACAAGAGTTGATCTACCACGAGATCGTAGAGGCTAAACCCTAGAAGCTAACCTATGGTATGATTGTTGGTCTTCTATGGACTAAACCCTCCGGTTTATATAGACACCGGAGGGGACTAGTGTTACACAGAGTCGGTTACAAGGGAGGAGATCTACATATCCGTATCGCCAAGCTTGCCTTCCACGCCAAGGAAAGTCCCATCCGGACACAGGACGAAGTCTTCAATCTCGTATCTTCATAGTCCAACAGTCCGGCCAAAGGATATAGTCCGGCTGTCCGGAGACCCCCTAATCCAGGACTCCCTCAGTAGCCCCTGAACCAGGCTTCAATGACGATGAGTCCGGTACACAAATTCGTCTTCGGCATTGCAAGGTGGGTTCCTCCTCCGAATACTCCATAGAAGATTTTGAACACAAGGATAATGTCTGGCTCTGCAAAACAAGTTCCACATACCACCGTAGAGAGAATAATATTTCCATAAATATAATCTGTTGACACATTTGACAACATGACATCATACCGCGGCCCGGTCATTATTCGAACCATTTTTCTTAACCAGCTACTGCACATATCGCGAGGTGGTTTCCTTGGCACGTCTTGTCGAAGCAGAGATCATGTCCCCTTATCACGGGATACTCATCAATACGGATGTGGGTAACCCAACCATGCCATCAATTACGGCGCTTGGGGAATAAGAGGCTTTACCAGGTGAGTGGGGAGGCGCATCGCCTCGCCCTTATAAAGGGACAAGGATCTTTTCACCCACGCCTTCTTCCTGATTCATTCCATTCTGCTCAGGCTCCAGCGCCCGAGCGTTCACCTTCTGTACCCACAAAAGGTCTTCCAAAGATGTCCAGATCCAGAGCAGGAGGCAAATGGATGGCCTCTACCGTCCAAGAGAAGGATATCAAAAAGCTTCGGGAGGCCGGGTATCTAGCCAAGAAAATCAGCCACCGTCTTCCGACGGCGGGACAAATCGTCCCCACTCTGAAACCCCACGAGAGGGTTGTATTCCTCCCTCACTTTGTCTGCGGGCTAGGGTTCCCCCTCCACCCGTTCGTTCGTGGTATCATGTATTATTATGGGATCGATCTTCACGGTATGTCCCCTAATTCCTTCCTCAACATCTCGACATTTATTGTCATGTGCATTTCTCTGCATTTCACCGCACTTTGGTTTATGGCTGAAGGTTTTTAATGTGAAGCCCAAGGTGGTGGGCGGCGAGCACACCGAGTGCGGGGGCGCTATGGTGAGAAAGATGCCCAACGTCATATGGCCAACGGGAACCTTTAATGATTCTGTCAAGGAGTGGCAACAGCGGTGGTTTTACATCACTGAGCCGCGCGGCAAGGAATGGGCCGCCTCTCCCGAGTTTCGATCCGGCGCCCCTCTGCGGCTTACATCCTGGGTTAAGAAAGGCCTGGACTGGTCCTCATCCGACGAACTTTCGGTGCTCCAGACGCGTGTTAAAGATATGGGAGATAAGAACATTGATCTTGTCAACATAGTCCAGGTCATGTTAGTCCACCGGATACTGCCTTGTCAACACCGGACTTGCAATCTATGGGAATTCGATCCTGCCAGGCACCAAACTTTGCGAGGGTTCTTCGGCTCCTCGCACAAGGACATTTGGAAGGTGCTTTTCAAGTCCAGCAAATCATGGCTGGACTCCGCCGAGGACCGCGGGTACAAACTGTCCCACCCTGCAAGTTCGGTGAGTTTATCAAACTTCTCTATCCGCATGAACCAAAGGGAGCGCTTAACGCGTGTTTATTCAACTCTCCCAGGGCTGGACGAAGAAGGCGGAGCGAATCCATTGTCCGGCCCTGCTGCCCGAAGACCCGGCCATCCCACTTCTGACGAAGATACTGGTCCCGACACCTTACAAGGTGCTGAAGAAGACGGCTGGGAAGGAGGCCAAAAAGACCCGGGGCGGCCTTCGTCGCCACGGCACTACGGACATAATACCCGAAGGCTCTGACACCCATTCCACCTCCGAAGAGGACGAAGAGGAGGAGGAAGATGAATCCCCTGCGGGGGGGAGGGGGGGAAGGAAAAGGACGGCCTCCGCACCCTTGGAGGCTGAACTGCCCAAAAGGGGAAAGGCTTCTCTTTTAGAGGAGTCCCCTGCCACCGCCCACAGCGGCCCGGCATGGGATCCCAAGGCCCGGCCCCTGGTGAACTCGTAAGTATAAAATCCGAGTACGTTTAAGCATCCGGACTCATCGTGGCTTAGTATTTTAACCCAAGCCATATATATATATACACACACATAAACACTATTCTGATCACGGGATCAAAATAATATTCTGATCACAACCTGACCTGCCTCGCTAGTAGTACGTTGAACTTCCCTGTGAACTAGGTTGAACTTCTGCCAACATTGCCCAAATGGGGCTTGCGATATACTGTTGGAAAGCTATGGACACCAATATCATGACCCTACTTAAATTTTTGCCAAAATATAAGCAGTTTAAGAGCAGTTTTAAAAACCGTTTTTTCTTCGCACAAAAAACGTGAATCGTATTTTCGATCGCATTTCTAAACCGTTTATCGGAATGAGGCATATAATATGGCGTTGGAAAGCTGCTGCAAAACCGCTCCTTCCACATGTTGAAAGTTTTCTCTAATTCCCTATGGTTAAAGAGTAATTTGAAAAAACGTAAAATTTCGTAAACCGAACAGCTGAGTTCGTTTTTTCGATGTCATTTCTAAACGGCTAACACAATGGAGGCATATGATACGGCGTTGGAAAGCTTATGAAAATGCGCTACTTTTTCATCTTGAAAGTTTTTTCTAATTTTGAATGGTTTAAGAGTAATTTAGAAAATGGTCCAAGTCCTACCGAGTTCGTAGTTTTGAGCTAATTTTTTAACCGTTCGCCCGAATGCAGCAAATGATATGGCGTTGGAAAGCTTGAACAAATGCAAAACTTTTTGGTATGTATTGTTTCTCCCAATTCTTTACGGTTTTAAGTCAGTTTTGAAAATGGCGAAAAACATATTTTCACCGTAATTTCTACAAACTTTATTGGAATGGGGCAAATAATATACCGCTGAAAAGCTACGGAAAATGTGAAACTTTTTCATGTTGATGGTTTTCTGTGATTCCTTGCCGTTTTCAAGTAATTTCGAAAATGGCGAGATCGTTCGTTCTGCCATTATCGCGAAACAGATTCTTCGAAAATGCACCGCGTGAAGAACCTGAACTTCTCGGCGCGTGTACCTGAACTTCACTCTGTTCTTCACGTGATTCTTTTGCTCGTAGCTCTCCATCCACTGCTCGTAGCTCTCCATCCACTCACCAGAATTGAGCAAGTGATATACCGATGGAAAGCTGCTGTAAACACGCAACTTTTCCGTGTTGATCGTTTTTTCATACTCACGACAATTTTAAAAGTTTTTCATCTCCAATTCATTCACTATAGTAGTCGCACTTCGTGTTGTTTTCACGTTGAACTTCTGTGACGTATTTTCGTTTTTAATTTTCCCATCCATTTGTCAGTGTTACATAAATGATATTATTTTTGTACAAACCTCTCTCACGATAAATTTTTTTAATTTCTCGGACGAGGACTTGTACTTACACAAATGATATTCCTGTTGTTTTGAAGTAAATTAGAAAATGACGAGATCATAATTTCTGCCTTCATCGCGAATGGAAATGCACTGTGTGAAGTAGTTGAACTTCCCGCGCACGTCTGTTTGAACTTCACTCTGTTTATGTCGTGATGTTTTTGCCTGTAACTCCCAAACCACTTATCGGAATTGAGCAAATGATATGCCTATGGAAAGTTGTTGCAAACACGCAACTTTTTCGTGTTGTTCAATTTTTCATACTCGCGGCGGTTCAAAATATTTTTTTGAATACGTAAAAATGTGTTTTTAACAGTATACATAAAACTTTTAACCATTCATCGGAATATAGCATATAATATACCATTGGAAAGCTTATGAATAGGAGCATCTTTTTCATGTAGACACACGTTACAAATTTTTATCATTTAAGAGCAGTTTTATAAATGGAAAAAACAACGTCGTTTTTGCCTGTTTTTTATATATAATTGAAGGTCGGACGTCTCGCACTAGAGATCTTGAACTTCACCGGGGGAGCACGTGAACTTCTTTCAACAAACCTTTTAACCTTTTTGTTTTCTACTCTTATATTACTATCTGAAATGCATTCCTTGCAGTATTGAACTTCTCGTTGTTTCACCTTGAACTTCTGTCACGTGTTTTGTTCAACCTCTCTCACAAGATTTTTTAACTTTCTTGGGCCGAGCACTTGAACGTCTAGTAACAAAACTTTCGGCCCTGTCTTCTTGATTCTTTTTTTTTTGCATATAAATGCACACCGTGTAGTACGTGAACTTCTGGCAGTTATCAATCTGAACTTCTCTCCGTTACGTGAAAATATCTGAGTTTTTTATGAATATTAATATGAATTTCTTAATCTTTTTTATGAAATTTTGAAGCGCTCTATTTTTAAAAGTTGAACTTCTTGTTATTTAATTTTTGAACTTCTTGTTTCCATTCTTTAATAACGAGGAAAATTTGAGTTTTCTATAATCATCGAGCTTCTCCATCTTTTTAATTTGGACTTCCTGGTTTTATTTCTTAATCTTTTTTATGAAATTTGAAGCGCTCTATCTTTAAAAGTTGAACTTCTTGTTATTTTATTTTTGGACTTCTTGTTTCCATTTCTTTAATAACGAGGAAAATTTGAGTTTTTTATAATCATCGAACTTCTCCATCTTTTTAATATGGACTTCCTCGTTTTATTTCGTTAATATTTTTTATGAATAAAAATATTTTAAGACACCAAAACAATATTTTTTGTGTGTGTTTTTGCATTGGTTTGCACATCAAACCGTTTCATCTTTAGAAATTGAACTTCTGCTTTTTCTTTTTGTTTTCTTTCAACATTTTTAGCATGTCGAACCACATCATCTTTAGAAATTGAACTTCTCCTTTCTTTTTGTTTTCTTTCAACATTGGTTTATTCAAACTTAACTTCTTGGTTTATTCGTGTTTTTATTGTTTTAGAGATGAGCTTTTTTATTTTTTTATGAACATCAAACCGCTCTATTAATTTAATTTGAACTTCTCTGGTTTTTTTGCAAAATGGAAAAACAATTCCATTTGTAAAAGTTCATAATTAATTAATACAAAACTTCTCTACGACAGGTTAGAAGTGCTCAGCGTAGAGCCATTTACATAAGGAAGAGTTGCCGAAACAATAGAACACATTTTCTAGAATGTGAATACAGAGTGAAGAAGATCAACACATTGGACTGGACACGTACAAATCACTACAGAAATTTGTTGCCTTTAAAATTTTCAATTACTGGGTAGTTCTTCTACATGACCTATCCACATAATAATATATGAACTTCTCCAGAACTTATTTTTCATTAAGCACATTTAAGTACATAATATAGAGGAAGGAGGTCGAAAATGTGAGCGCGGATGCATCTACATGTAGGAAAGTTTTTGGGTGCTCTTTTTTTGAATGTAGGGTGCTCTTTTTTTGAATGTAGGGTGCTCTTTTTTTAAGAGTGCAAGGTCAAAATAACTTTCATATCCATTGAACATCTACAATATTAACTCTCAAACATCAGCAAAACAACTTGAAGAAAAACAGTACCGGTTCTCATTTGGCATATCAACAAGCATATACAGAGCACGTAATCAGAACCTACTCTCGGCATAAATTCACCATCGATGTTTTATTGCGTCCTGGCCTGTTCTCCTAGAGCACAAGACAGAGGAGAGGCAAGACTATGTGCATGCTGCCCAACCAATACTTTTTGAATTTCCATATTTTTTTGGAACCATGATCATGGGGAAGTTCAATGAAATTTGCCGGGGAAGGTCGCTGAGAGAAGCGACAACAGGTAACACACGAGCGATGGCGACCATATGGCCAGCTTGCGGCGAACCGGCAACCTGTACTCGAGGAAGGAAGCTGCACTGCAGTTGAAAGTCCAAGAACCGGTGTCGCGCGATGCCGAGCATGGGGAAGATGACCGGAGCTGGTGCAAGGGGGGGAGCAGGAGACCGCCCCGTGCACGCCGCTTCCCATGCCTTGCCGGGGGTCGTGGCCGGCTGGATCCAGCCGCCCCCTCGACTGGATTGGTGATGAGGTTTGCTGGGGCGGCGTGATCCGCGCGGTGGCTAGGTCCGCTGTACGGCGAAGGGATGGCGGCGCTTGGAGGTGAGGATGAGGGCGCGACGGCGGGGTTCTCCGGGGAGGGCGTGCGCCGGCATGGGAATCAGGGATCCGGGGGAGGTGGCTCGGCTGCGGGGGGAAGCGGGGGTGTGGCGGCTGCGCGGGCCGGGGAAGGAGGCGGCGGTGGTTGCGTGGGCCGGGGAGGGAGGAGGCGGTGGCTGCGCGGGCATAGGGAGGCGGTGGCCGCGCCGGCCAGGGAGGGAGGAGGCGGTGGCCGCGCCGGCCAGCGAGGGAGGCCGTGGTGTCGGTGTGGTGCGGTTCGTAGCAGAGGGCAGATGGGATCGGGGAGGGGATGGTTGGGATGGTGGGGTGGGTGGAGATTTTTTTTCCTTTTTTACCGATCCGGGAGTTTGGAAGGATCCCGTCACTCCATATATAAGCGCCCCGTGATCCAAATAGTTATTCTAATCACAGGAAAAAGCAAACATATAAAATTTCACTAGCGCGGCAGCAATCACAAGCGCTCATTCGCATGGGGTCCGGTCCCTCCTCTTACCTCATTTGCATTTCCATTGCTTTTTTCATTTGATGTGGTTTTCCTCTTATAGAGATAGTGGACCAGGCGGGCTGCAACATGGCAGAAACTAGGCTGCCAAGTGCGCAGTGTCGCAGGGCTTGGACCACGGGCCTTTGGCCCATGTAGTTCTAGGAGAACCCTTTTCTGAAGGTTCGGGTGTGGATGGATAGTCAGAACGGCCATGCACCTACTTTGTGTGCCTATTCCTTGTTTTCAAGTGGAGGGATTCGCTCGCTCGCGTGAGCGATTCTCGGCCGGCATGCACGCCTTCTGTCAGGAAGATAAAAGGCAAAGTTTTTAATATGTCTGTTGCTGGAGTGTAGTATGCGACCCGTTCTCTACAGAAATATAATCATAAGTAGCAAGTTCATACACGGGGAAGGCATATAAACAACATACCCCTTCGAATAAAGTAGTCAGTGCTGCCATAGCAACAAGCCTATTTGTTGAGCATGCAGAACACCGTCATATTTTTCTAGTTAAAGCATTTTTTGATGCACTTTTTGATGAGCACCGCCATTCCTGATTTTTTCGTGATTGAAGTTTAACTTTTTTTGCGTGCAAACGAAATGCTCATCCTTGTCAGTTAGTACAGCAGTGCAGGTCCATTTGCAGAGATGCATTTACCCATTAATATTAGTCCTTTTTTGGTAGCCATAACATGGTCACCACTACTTTTTGGCTGGCTCTCCTCACACTTCAGGGAGACCCATTTTTCCATCCGCCCATGAACAATACGTTCCCGGTGGGTCTCGTAGTCTAACCCGAGCAGTGATTTTTGGGAGGCGGAGCTGCTCCGGATGCCGGGACCGCGATGATACTGCACCAGAGGGGCCCGACCGCGCCCCTCCCCTCCCTTCCCGATGAGTGAGGACCCTCCTTTTTCATATTCTCACGACCTCAGGCGATGTAGGGAGCCATCTGGAGCCGTGAGGGGACATTCACGGGTAACCGTACCTAAAAATGGATGACGGTCTCATAAACATTTGATACAGGAGCACCGGGTCGATATCCGGGAAGAACATCAATTCGGCATAAACAAGATCTGTTCCCATACAACCCCCCTCCCAATGCTTATATATAGTCGGAACCTTGCCCAGGACGATGGGGGGGACCCTCTGTATATGCCCGCGGAAAAAAATCAGCACGGATGTGGTCTCACCGTGGGGAGGATCCTCCTTTTTTGTGTGTTAGAACCTGATGCACACCGATCCGAGGGACCCCTCTGATATGCGTGAGGGGCCTTCACGGGGAAGCGGTACAAAAAAATGGACGTTTGGTCTCATAGACATTTGATACCGGCAGCACCGAATCGATGCCCCTGCCATGGCATTTGTTTTGACATAAGGAGATGCTTTCACCATGCACCGCAGGGGCACTTTTTTATGTGGTGCGTCCGTGCAAAATTCTTTCAATATATGCATTGACATGTGTCAACCTCTTCTTCTTCGCACGGCCATATGTATGTGACGTCGGCCCTCGCCTATATGCATTCCCATACCGCCCCCTCCCCGGCAGACCCCCGCCATCTCGAGAGCGAGAACACTCCTTTTTAGTGCCAGAACATCGCCACGCCGATGGGGGGACCCTCTGCCGTGCGGAAGGAACCTCACAACAGCCGGCCTGCATGTGGTCCCCATAGTAGGGGGTGACTTCATCGCGGCCCCATGTGTATATGATAGGTGAGTCTTCTTCTTTGCACGGTCAAAACCATATGAATGTGACGCCGGGCCTCACCTGTATGCATTCGCGAACCTACCTCCCCCCACCCCGGCAGCCCCCCCCCCCCCCCCGCCCTCTCGAGAGCGGGAACACTCCTTTTTTAGTGTCGGAACCTCGCCCATGCCGATGGGAGCACCCTCAGTTGTGCGAAAGGAACCTCACAACAGCCGGCCTCCATGTGGTCTCACAAGGCGGGGTGAACTCATCGTGGCCCCATATGTATATGATAGGTGAGTCTTCTTCTCCACACGGTCAAAACCATAAGTAAATGACGCCAGACCTCCTACATGCATTCCCATCCCCTCCGCAGCCCCCTCCCCCCTGCCATCTAGAGAGTGAGAGATCCCTCCTTTTTAATTGTCGGGACCTCACCCATGTCGATGGGGGGAACCCTCTGTTTGCACGCAAGGAACCCGGCATGACCATACGTACATGGCGGCGAAACCATCACCCCCGCATGTGCATGCATGATTAGACATCTCTTGAAAGAACCAAACCCCCCTCCCCCATCTCAACGATGGGGAACCCTCTTTTTTATTGTGTTATACCCTCACGCACACCGATATGAGGAACCCCCTGATACGCGTGAGAAACATTCGCGGGACAGCAGTACCAGAAACGGATGTTGGTTTCACATTTGATACCATAGCACCGAATCGATCCCGTTGTCATGTCATTCTTTTTGTGATTGACAAGACGTGTCAAAACCATATGTATATGGATAGGCGAGTCTTCTTCTTCGCATGGTCAAAACCATACGGATATGATGCCGAACCTCCTATATGCATTCCCATACCACCCCCACCCCCACCCCCCGATGCCTTGCAATCTCGAGAGAGAGAACCCTCATTTTAATTGTTGGAACCTCACCTGCGACAATTGGGGGAACCCTATTTTTGCGTGTACGGAACCTTGCAGTAGGGGGGTAAACTCATCGCGTCACCCCGCGGGACAGTTCCCCCTTTTTCCGTTTTCCAATCAGCCCCCATACGTGCATGTTTAGGCATCTGCCGAAAGAATGAAACAACAACGGCGTCGATTGGGGCAACCCTCCTTTTGCGCGTAATGAACCATGCAGCACCCCATGTGCCTATATGCAGTACCATCCCACGAGTCCCCGTCATCTCGAGAGCGAGAACCGTCCTTGGGGGAACCCTCTGTTGCGCATGAGGAACCTTGCATGACCATATGTATATGGCAGCGACACAATCGCCCCTGCATGTGGACCCACGGCAGGGGGACCGTCGCCCCCTTTTTTCCATGTTTAGGCATGCCTCTAAAGAACCAAAAACAACCCGCAAGGAACCTGGCAAGGCCATTTCAACCTTTTCACATCAAAATGAATCCTTTGAAAAATTTCAGAAAATCTTTGGAGCCTTCTTTATATTTTATTCAAATGCATTCCAAAATCCTTGTCAACCTCCTTGAAAACCCTGTTCATTTTTCTGGCCCGAGCTTGAGTTTCGAAACTTTACCATAATTTTGTTCTCACTTTCCCAGCTTCGTCAAATGTTTCATGATCTTTGTATGCTCCTAACTCATACCCATAGTTCAAACCTTTTTGAAAATAAAATCAACTACTTTTGAATTTAATTTACCAACTCATGTGTTTTTTGTTATGTGTGGGTAATTATACATCATTTCTGTACCAAATTTGTATATAAACAATTAAGCGGGGGAACAAAACACTAGGGGTGCAAGCACCATTTGTGCATGCGTCTCAGAGTCTTAAACCGATTATACCAGGTTTATGGCATTTCAAAAAACCGCACCCCCCCGGTGAGGCGCCATGAACATTCGCGGGCTCGCAATTTTTTTATTTCATCAAAAACACGACATGTGGAAAAAATGCACATTACTTGTTAGTAAGGGGGAAACCGAACGGCTCTCAACACAAAACAAATGCTGCTCCGTACGGGGGGCAAACATGAAAATGTACTGGGCACAACTTCTCAAGCATTTTTTGAGATATAAAAAATAAAGTGCATATCACAGGAGTCAACCCAAATCTAATCAAACACATTTTATGCCATAGAAAAAATGAGCCCTCCCGCTACGACACATTAGTAGTCAACTATGCTTGCTGGTAACTTAGGCGACCAGGACAGAGCAACCGCAACACTTTGCAGGCCGGGGGGTGTTGGCGTGGCGCAAAATCTTGGTTCCATGTACCAGAACCGTGTGCCTGTCCTTCGGTAAGCATTTTTCACAACACATAGCTGAATCTTCCGGTAGGCCGAACAACACTGGAAATGGCAAAGCTTGCTCGCGAGTTCCATGTACCAGACGGCTGTAGGTCCCATATCCGAAGGAGAGCGCCCTGAACCAGCATCCATGTGCCTATATGCATTACCACCACCCCCCTAGTCCCTGCCATCTCGAGAGCGAGAACCGTCCTTCTTTATCGTCGAGACCCCACCCAATCTGATGGGAGGAACCCTCTGTTGCGCACAAGGAACCGTCCTAGCTGAATCTCCCGACAGGCCGAACAACACTGAAAATGGCAAAGCTTTCTCGCGAGTTCCATGTACCAGACGGCTGTAGGTCCCATATCCGAAGGAGAGCGCCCTGAACTAGCACCCATGTGCCTATATGCATTACCACACCCCCCAAGCCCCCGCCATCTCGAGTGCGAGAACCGTCCTTCTTTATTGTTGGAACCCCACCCGATCCGATGGGGGAACCCTCTTTTGCGCACAAGGAACCTTGCATGACCGTATGTATATGGCGGCGGAACAATCGGCCCCATATGTGGTCCCACGACAGGGGCGCACCGATTTTTTAGGTGATTTCTCTTCTTCGCACACTCAAACCTATGTCTATATAACGCCGGACCTCTCTATATATATCCGATGTGGTCTCGCCATCTTGATGATTGATAACACTCCTTGTATATAGTTGGTACCTCTCCGCCATCTTGAGAGCGAGAACCCTCCTCTTTTAATGTCGGAACCCCACCCAAACAGACGGGGGGAACCCTCTGTTTCGCACAAGGAACCTTGCAAGGCCATTTCAACTTTTTCACATCAAAATGAATCCTTTGAAATATTTCAAAAAATCTTTGGAGCCTTCTTTATATTTTATGCAAATGCTTTCCAAAATCCTTGTCAACCTCCTTGAAAACCCTGTTCATTTTTATGGCCCGAGCTTGAGCTTCGAAACTTTACCCATAATTTTCTTCTCACTTTTTCAGCTCCGTTGACAGTTTAATGATTTTTGTACGCTCCCTAACTCGTACCCCCTAGTTCAAAACTATTCGAAAATAGAAATCATCGACTTCTGAATTTAATTCTTCCAACTCGTGTGAGTTTTGTTATGTGTGCCTAATTATACATCATTGTTGTACCAAATTTGTATATAACGATTAAGTGGGGGACAAAACACTAGGGCGCAAGTACCATTGTGCATGCCGTTTCAGAGTCTCAAACCCACTATACCCCCCCCCCCTGAGGCACGGCGAACATTCGCAGGCTCACAATTTTTTTCTTTCATCAACAGCACGGCATGTGGAAAAAAATGCATATTACTTGTTAGATAGGGAAAAACTGAATGGCTCTCAACACAAAACAAATGATGCTCCATACAGGGGACAAGCGAGAAAATGTACTGGGAACAACTTCTCAAGCATTTTTCGAGATATAAAAAATAAAGTGCATATCACAGGAGTCGGCGCATATTCTTGAGAAAGGTAAACAATATGAAGAAGCAAGCCCAAATCTTGAGAAATGTACTGCATCGCGGGGCTGCGGGCGGCAGCAAAGAGACGAGTAGATCGGGCCAAAGGGAGGCGGCGTGATGTATTCGCTGGTACAGGGAGGCCCGTACGAGCAGCTGACCCGAGAAGGGCCCACTCAAAAGAAAACAGGAGTAGGAAGTAGGGGCGGCAGAAAGAAACAAAGATTCTACTGGGCAAAGTCAAACAAAAAAATACCTGCACCGCCCAACCAACGTATCTCGTGAGTCCTCGAATCCCGGGTTCAGATGTTTCCTGGGCTTTCTTGTCGGGATCCACTTGTAGGTAGTCAGGCTGACCGGGGAGGCCGGCCCGTGCTCGGATTCACGAGGAGGCTTGAAAAAGATATGCGCGACCTCTACCTTGTACACGAGGTTGGGCATTTGCTCTGGTGCTAGAAGCCCAGATAGCAGCTAGAGATTGACAAACTCCGATCCCTCCCAGTGCGGCGGCACAAAGCAGATCTAAGGTATGAATTTCTCCCCGGAGTGTTTTACATCAAACTAGTTGAGGATTCTAGTCCGAGCCGCAGGAGCTATCCTGCAGTGACTGTCATCGCCGTTTTTCTTGCCAGGGGTCATGCTCCCGTTCACTTTATTAATCTGAGTAATGACCTAGCAGTTTCGTTGTGGATCAATCGATAATATCTAAGCATGCACACTAGCTCATGCGACATAGATAAAAAACTTGATTTTCCTAGATTATCATTTGCCCATTGCAGCACGCAAGGAGCTGTCAAAATAAGACGGCAGGGGACCTGTGCTGGGAGTGTTTTGTCTACTGATTACATGAATCTTTTCTTTACGCTGGCATTATTTTGGCCACAGGATGGATGGCTACGGGATTCCCACTTTTGGCCCGAGACCATCCCGACGTTTCGACGATGCATCCTCTGAATCGGAAGAAGAGGAGGGGATCTGTTTCCCTGCTGGAGGTGGCGTTGCAGAGTCAGAATCAGACAAAGAAGATCAGAACTAGCGCAATGGGAAAGCACCTGCAATCAGCTCGAGGTGCAGTGTTAAGAAGCTGCACGATTTGCTAGCATCTCTTGACGAGGAAAGAAGACAATATGTCGCCAACATGGATTTCGGGGGGCTGCTAGAGCTACCAAACATAACCAGGACGGATAGGCGTTTCTTAATGTCTATTCTAGGTCATATAGACGAGGAAGCAAGTTCTATCACGATTGATCACAAGCGCGACGTGCAGTTCTATGACGAAGATGTTCATACTGTCCTTGGCATACCGTGTGGAGCAGCACGTCGTCGAAGAGCCTATTGGCACTGTCTGAAACAGAAAGATGATTGCTCGTAGGCAGCTACAGCCAGGTCTATCCGTCTAATATCATTTTGCCTATCATTGTACTGCACAAACACAAGAATACATGAGCCACCCGAAACTGTATTGAGATGCTAAAATCTTGGAAGATCAGCCCAACAAGAGTGGACCATGCCTTTTTTTGAAGATCCAAGTGAACATATACACACTGAAGGAAGTGATGAGTGATTGCATTGTAGTTTGTCACCACGCTGTAATGACAAAAAGTAGAGACATACGTTCCTGTTATTTTGCATTGAAGGAAGTGATGAGTGATTGCATTGTAGTTTGTGACCATGCTGTAATGACAAAAAGTAGAGACATATGTTTCTGTTATTTTCAGTCACAGAAGACATTTTTCGGCAAAACTACTGCAACTCCGAACCAAAAACTACGTAGCTAGGCTGTCCGACGCAAACCTCAGCTAGTACACCCGAATGTGTTTCAGGCAACCTTCATCCTTTATAGATCCATTCACTCTCACGTAGTCGCCATCGCTGTATTTTTTTATGATTTTATCATTGAAAACTGGGTAAGTGCGAGGCAGATTTGGCATTCAACAAAAAACAGCAAAGTTCAGCTAGGCAAAAGTGCAAACGGAGATTACCTAACCGAACGCAAGTCCAGCATGTACTCCGAGTGGATCGTCGTGAAAAATGGTCAGGCCAAACGCTTAGTCGTTTTTCGACAGTCGCTCCTAACTTTTTTTCAGTGATTTTTAGGGGCCTGAATAAATACCATATCCTGGCCTAAATGGCTCCAGTGCCGTCGGCAAGGATGAAGTCTATCTCCTCGGACATATCCCTACGGTTCAACATCCTCCCAAGAAGCTAGGCCTAGAACCACACCGTGTGAAGGACTTCCGATGAAAAACAAAGAAGCCGAACAAGACCGCATACGTGTTCATGCATACGAAGATCTAGTACTTAGCAAAACTGTCTTCGATTCCGAAAACTAGAAAAGACCGACAGATGCAAGGTAATTACCTGCTGCCCGTTGCTCTGAATGGTTGGAACACTAGCGATGTCGACGGAAGCAGGGATGAAGGCTCCTACAAACACGCTTTCAGCCGGAACAGCACTAACGTGGGGTTCAGAGGGAGGCGCAGTTGGACGATGCCGTGCATCGTAGGCAATTACTAACGTACGTTTTTTGGCGGGGGTGGACTCAACGGGACTTTCCCCGCTGCAACATAAAAGAGTCGTCCAAAAGCATCCAGTCATCACGTCAAACGGTGCCGAACCTTGCATACTGAGTTGACCAATACCCAAAATGGCAGGTTTCAACATCAGCACGAGGGCAACGCAGCAGGGAACTTTTGCTAAAAATGACTCAAAGTAGCCCCTGTAGCTGATTACCGAAAATGGTTCATGTCGCCCTCTGCCGTAGAAGAAAGGAGTCGCTGCTATCGCCCTCAAATGCACCGACATGTCAGCCGCTAGGCTTCCATACAGGGTCTACACTAGCATAAAGTACCTTTCAGAACTTCCCTCTTCGGTCATGGCGAAAATCAACAAATCAAAAATTTGAAACCTTATCCACAAAAAGTGCGGATCTCAAAGACCATCAACGGTTCCGATAGCACACACTCTAGTTGTTGTTGATAGCAAATCCATGCTCTCTCTATATATATATATGTATATATATGTATGTATTTTTGTAGTCCGGCGAGGTCCCGTACCAAACAATCCTCATCAGAGGACCTGCTGAGCTCAAATGCTATGGAGAGCGGGACGCCCCCAAAGGCCCCTTCCTCCAAACAGGTGCATAACACCGAGGCTTCGTCCCAGAAGGACCCCGGCCAAGGAGGAAAGGAAGAAACGGTGAAGGCGGCGTCCAGAGGTCGAACCATAGGGGCCGGACACGTGGGGGAAAAGATTCCCATGGGTTCTGACGGCGGGGGCGATCCTGAGTTCGGCTCCCCACCAGATGCGATTTCGGAGACCTATACTGCTCCAGAATCAAGAAGGCAGCCTCCTTTGGTTGGAGAGGGCGTGCCTGTTCCACCGGCGACCTCTGTCCATCTAGAAGTGTCGGATGCTTTGTTGGTGGCTTTACGAGACGCCTCCATCATTGATGAACATCGTGCCCTTGTGGGTGCGGTGATTGAGAAGATTCAGTCAACTGAGAGTGGAATGAACAAAGCCTGTATCAGCCTTATAAGAGGCTTTGAGGTATGTTTTATGAGTTGTCGAAGAGTGTCATGGTATAGATAGTAGCCCCTGATACACTGTTCGGTGAAAGAAAGAACCGGACAGGGGATCGAATTGATGATCACAGGAAGACTCATTGAATGACATTGACTTCTCTTCTGTTTTGAGCAGATACCTGTAGCGGTTGCTGCCTCTCGGACTGTGGAGATCTCCGAACTGAATCGAAGTCTGGAGTGGGCCATAGAAGAAATTGGCCAATTGAAAATGCAGTTGAGGGATAAACAAGGTATGCACAAGCGTTGCGCGCATTTATTGTGAAATAAATGTTCAGTATGAAATAGGCCACATAATTTGTGCTAGGGGTTATGACCGAGGTCGAGGCCCTCAAAAGGGCCATTGCCGAGGCCGAGGAAAAGGCAGTCACGGAGCGGACTCTTCGTGATAAACACGAGCCAAAGTTATTAAAGCTGAGCAGGAGCTGCAAGAGACCGTAAGTAAATGCGCGACCTTGGAGCAGAGTTTAACGGAGAAAGAGTCCGAACTCACCAAGGCGCGTCAAGCCACGAGCGATTCCCGGGGGGAAACCCAAAGCGCCCTGCAGGGGAACCAATAGGCGAGGAAGATCACGGCGGGTAAGGCTTTTCCCATGTAGAGCCAGTATTTGAAGGGAAAACTATGTTTCTGATTGTGAATCCGGATTTACCAGGTGTATTTGCCGAGCTACCTCACAGCATATTAGATGCCGCTCAATTCTACCGAGCCGAAGAAAGGAACACTGCCGATAAGCTCTTTTGGTCGCAGTATTTGGCGCCAAATTATCTGGTGCCTTTTGCCGATCAACTGAAACAGCTGATCGAACTGCATAAGGCGGCGGAACTAGCCATGAAAGATATGGTTATCCGGCTATGGCCTGCCAAGCCAATTCCAAGCAGCTACTTCGGGCTCGTGAGGCGGCTTGTAAGCTCTTGCCCTCGACTTGACGTTATCAAGCGGTCGGTCTGTATAGAAGGAGCGTGAATGGCCTTCGCCCTCGCAAAGGTGCACTGGGGGAAGATGGATGCCGAAAAGCTAGTGAGTGAGGGACCGCCAGAGGGGAAGGAGCACCGCAAGCCTGAATTATATTATAAGAGTGTCCTGAAAGGATCCTACCTTGCAGCGGAGCTATGTACCAGGGACATTATATTTCCATGAATGCCAGTCATGTTGTCCATTGTAATGTTTGAAAAAGGTCGTTTATAAGTCGCCTGTTATATAAAAGTTTACCCTCCTGTGCGGCCGTTTTTATGTTAAAACTGAGAGTTGGTCATTCGTCGGCTTCTGCCCCCACGTAAGAAGTACGGGGGTGTTTGGGATAAACCTAAGCACTCTTTATCCCAGTTTTGGGTCCTCCGAAGGAGGTGCTCAGCACAACGAACCAGGCAATCGGACTATAGGGCTTTATCACTCTCACTTAGCCATAGGAGCTTTAGTATGGTCGGCGCAGCCCCTTGTGTTCGGAAGACCATACTAGGGGCTCTATAAGTACCTGATCGGAGAAAAAACCGATCCATCGCACGTTGCATTGGTTATGGTATTATGCGGGAGAAATCCTTAAAGATTTTGTGGCCGCTCGAACAGCTGACCAGCTCTCGCCGTATCATGACAGTCAGTTTTCGGCTTTCTCTACTGAGGTGCTCATCCGGAAGAACCGGGACACAATCGCAGTAGTTCTCCCAGTGCTACCTTAGCCGATATAGCGGAGCGTAAGGTACCAAAACATGGGAGCCGGGAAAACCCAACTATTGACCCAAGACATGATTCGGAGCTGATGCATATATTGCTATAGGTTCGGGGTGCCGAACTTCCATGAAGGTGTTCGGAATTTTATTGCCGTGTTACGGGGAAAACGAAGCCCCTGTCATATTGAAGGCATATCACTGTGTACGGATGCCACTTGACAAAATGATTTCGATAAGAAATAATCAGCAGGTAAACGTCATATAAATCCACATGTTGTATTTGAATAATACGTCTATGCGTATGGGTACAAGTAATGTGATAAAAAAGGAGTTGTGATAGCAGAACCTGCTGTGACCAGGGGGAAGAGGTTGAGTGTGGATCCGTAATATAGCCGGACATTCACTGCGGGGAATGTCTAAGGATTCCTAACGTGTTCAGCTGCCTCCGTGGAGTCCGTCCTGGTCGGTGCTAAGGTGAACCTGCGAAGGAAATATAGGAAATGCTTACGTGTCAGAGGGCGGTTGAACCACTGAGTTGGGCCTGTCATGGCCTTCACCGGAGTGTTTAGTTGAGCTCTGGACGAGCCAGAGTATCCTTCCGCGAAGTAGCTCGGAGCCCCTTGACGGTGTCCGAGAGCCTGGACGTCGACTCGAGGTTCGGCTACAAGGTGCTCCTCGTTGTTTCTGCTGCTAAGGCAGGGGTGTATTTGTTGGTGCCGAAGGAAGGTTCGGCCTTGCCATGAACCATGATGACACCGCGTGGATCGGGCATCTTGAGCTTACGGTAGGCATAATGCGGCACCGCATTGAATCGAGCGAACGCGTTTCACCCGAGCAGTTCTTGATAGTCACTGCGGAAAGGGGCGATTTCGAAGATTAACTCATCGATACGGTAATTTTCTGGTGATCCGAAGATTACCTCAAGGGTAATGGGGCCTGTACAGCTAACCTCCATACCTGGTATGATGCCTCTAAAAGTGGCTTTAGTGGGTTTGGTCGCTGAATGATCGATGCCCATCTTGCGCATTGTGTCCTGGTAAAGCAGATTTAAACTGCTACCTTCGTCCATACGGACTCGAGTGAGGTGGAACCCGTCTACTATTGGGTTGAGGATTAGTGCGGCTAGATTGCCCTGATTGGCGTTAACCGGACGATCCGTGTGGTTGAAGGTGACCATCCCTAGTTTATATTGTGGGACGGCTAGTTCTGTTGAGTCGCCATTCCTAAGGGTGCATATCTAGTCCGAGTTGGCAATTTGGGTGGTATTTACCACATTCACCGATTGAATATGGGGGGGGGGGAACTTTTGCCCTCCCGTGTTCGGTGATCTGGGCTCTTCGTCGCTATCGTCGCTTTGAGACCCCTCTTCTTTGGCGCCTGCCTTGCCGGCTTGTTTGAAGACCCAGCATTCTCTGTTGGTATGGGTGGCTGGCGTTTCTGGGGTGCCATGAATTTGGCATTGGCGATCGAGTATGCAGTCCAGACTGGATGGACCCGGATTTTTATTTTTGGGTGGCCCTTTCTGCTGACCGGACTTTGAGCCCCTGAACCCGGCATTAACTGTCGTATTTTCAGCGTTTTTACCATATTTGCGGAACTTGTGTTTGTTGCGTCGTGGTATGCCGTTGCTATCCCTAGCTTCTGATATGCTAGGTTTGCTTGCTGTATTGGTACTACGAGCCAACCAGCTATCTTCGCCCGCACAAAAGCGGGTCATAAGTGTCGTGAGGGCTGCCATGGATTTTGGCTTCTCTTGGCCGAGGTGCCGGGCGAGCCATTCGTCACGGATATTATGCTTAAATGGTGCTAAGGCATCTGCATCCGGACAGTCGACAATTTGGTTCTGCTTGGTTAGGAACCGGGTCCAGAATTTCCTGGCCGATTCCCCTGGCTGCTGAGTTATATGACTTAAATTGTCAGCATCTGGCGGTCGCACATAAGTGCCCTGGAAATTGTCCAGGAATGCCTCTGCCAGGTTCTCCCAACTTCCAATGGATTTTGCCGGCAAGCTATTGAGCCAATGCCGAGCTGGCCCTTTGAGTTTCAGCGGGAGATACTTGATGGCATGTAGGTCATCCCCGCGGGACATGTGAATGTGGAGGAAGAAGTCTTCTATCCATACCGCGAGGTCTATAGTACCATCATATGATTCAATGTTTATGGGTTTAAACCCTTCTGGGAATTCGTGATCCATTACTTCATCAGTGAAGCATAAGGGGTGTGTGGCGCCTCTGTGCCGGGCTATATCACGACGCGGTTCGTACGAGTCTTGTCTGCCGTGTTCGGCTCAACCAGATTTGCTTTTAGTGTATCCGGCGTGACGATCATCGTCGCGTGTTGGTGCACACCCCCGTGATCTGTAGATCGATCTTGCACGTTTTGCCTTGTTTTCCAATGCGTCGCGCAGGTCCCGCGTGTTGCCCCGGGCCTTGGTATTTTTGTTTGAGTGGCGGCGGGGTGCATGCTGAACTTCAGGCTGAAACGCCTCTCTGGCTCGGCCACGAGGTGGCCGGTCAGCCGCATCGTTCACTGGTGATGTAGGTTTCAATGCTTCCTCCTCGAGGTGAGGTAGCAACCTGCGCTTTGGATAACTCTTGGAGGGGCGCTCGAGTTCGTATTCCTCGGCCGCAAGGACTTCGGTCCATCTGTCTGCTAGCAAATCTTGGTCGGCTTGAAGCTGTTGTTGCTTTTTCTTCAAGCTATTTGCTGTGGCCATAAGCCGGTGCTTGAAGCGCTCCTGCTCGACGGGATCCTCAGGCAAGATAAATTCTTCGTCGCCGAGGCTCAACTCGTCTTCGAAGAGAGGCATGTAATTGTCCTCCTCTGATTCTCCATCTGCTTCCCACTCTTGAGGGCTAGCTTGTTCACCATCCCACTCTAAATCATGCTGCAGGGGATTGTTGTCGTCTTCGGCACTATCCGGAGTGTTATTTTCTCTTGTGCCGGTATCACTACTTTTGCTATGGTGGGACTTAGAGCGGCGCCGCTGGCGTCGGTGCTTGGGTTGCTTCTTGGAGGGGTCATCCTCCAGTGTCTCGTCGCCATTGCCTTCTTTGGGGGTGTCCACCATGTATATATCATATGATGAGGTGGCGGTCCAGCGCCCTGTGGGCGGTGGTTCTTGTTCGTCTCCTGCATCGTCGTCCATACCGTCGATGTCTTCGGAGTAGAAGTCGAGCATGTCGGTTAAATCATCAACAGTGGCTACTAAGTGGGTGGTGGGTGGGCAGCGAATTTCTTTGTCGTCTGCATCCCATTCTAGCCGGACATAGTTCGACCGAGGTTCTCCTGACAAGGAGAGAGACCTTAATGAATTTAGCACGTCGCCGAAAGGCGAGTGCTGAAAGATATCCGCGGAGGTGAACCCCATGATCGGTGCCCAATCAGATTCGATAGGCATGGACGCAGGCGGCACGGAGTCCGTGGCCGGAGACGAATCCGATGGTTCGGCAACACGGCTCTTGTAAGGGGTGAAGTCAGTATCCGGCTCCATCGCCACTGAGAGTGCGGCCTCCGTGGCGGGGTCTATCCCCCCATCCTCGGATGGCGCAATTTGCTCCGGATTGAGGGCCAGAGTAGTTGTAGGTGTGATCTCCCGAACACTATCCGACGACAGAGTTACATCATGCTCGTCGTGATTGTGCGGCGCACCAAACAAGGGCTCGAATCCGTTGAAGATCAAGTCTCCGCAGACATCGGCAGTGTAGCTTAAGTTTCCGAACCTGACCTGATGGCTAGGGGCGTAGCTCTCGATCTGCTCCAGATGGCCAAGCGAGTTGGCCCGCAGTGCGAAGCCGCCGAATACGAAGATCTGTCCGGGGAGGAAAACCTCACCCTGGACCGCATCGTTACCAATGATCGAGGGAGCCATCAAGCCTTATGGTGACGGCACAGTGGAACTCTCAATGAAAGCACCAATGTCGGTGTCAAAACTGGTGGATCTCGGGTAGGGGGTCCCGAACTGTGCGTCTAAGGCGGGTGGTAACAGGAGGCAGGGGACATGATGTTTACCCAGGTTCGGGCCCTATTGATGGAGGTAATACCCTACGTCCTGCTTGATTGATATTGATGATATGAGTATTACAAGAGTTGATATACCACGAGATCGTAGAGGCTAAACCCTAGAAGCTAGCCTATGGTATGATTGTTGTTGTCCTACGGACTAAACCCTCCGGTTTATATAGACAATGGAGGGGGCTAGGGTTACACAGAGTCGGTTACAAGGGAGGATATCTACATATCCGTATCGCCAAGCTTGCCTTCCACGCCAAGGAAAGTCCCATCTGGACATGGGACGAAGTCTTCAATCTCGTATCTTCATAGTCCAACAGTCCGGCCAAAGGATATAGTCCGACTGTTCGGAGACCCCCTAATCCAGGACTCCCTCACCTGCTGTAGCTCTAACTTGGGCGGGGGGTCGAATGAATCCTCTCGCTACTGTACGAATAAGCCTGTTGTTGGGTCAAAGCTGTCTGAAGGAGCTCTCTAGACCATCGTGTTTCAACTGCTACTGGGGACTCGCCTTCGATCGGGAGAGCTACCAGTCGTGAAGCGGCGGCAACGATGTTATCCAACGGGTTAGAGTAATGACCCGGAGGCGTTGAGACGTGTCGTGACAGGACATTGTTCTGACGAGGCGGATCCATCGCGCATGGCTGAACCGGCACCCCCGTTCCAGGTGCCTCCACCCGGTTTACCACTGGCTGGTTACTGGTTCCTGCCCCTGGCGTATTAAAGAGATTCCTTCCCTTGTAAACCGGAGGCAAGTGAGACCGGTGCCTTCTTCTCATGACATCGTTTGATGCTCTCTGATCCAGCATAAGCCGATAAGCCTGTGCCTCTAACTCGGCCCGCTCTGCGGCCATCCTGGTGTTCTCTGCTGCCAGATCTACCTTAGCTTGAGCTATCTGATCCTTCACCTTTGCAACTTCCGCATCATGTTGATCCTGATCTGCCGGATTAACCTCAGCTGCCAGCAATGTTTCCAAAGTGTCGAATAAATCAGACAAAACCTGAATCGGCACTGGCGCGGGGCCTCCTGCCCTAGCGGGTGTTGCAGCTACCGAACCGGAAATCATTGCCGCTGCGGTAGAAGAATGCTGCACCGACTGCGTACCAGCCATGAAAATCGCAACCCGGCTCGGCGGATCAGAGAGGTCTGGAATACTGTCACCATCGGAACCGCCACTAATCCAGCCATCATGCAGCTGATACAGCGACTCGGTCTCTTCGGTTGAAGACTCGTCATCAGAGTGAACGATGGTTTTGCCACCAGATACCGATCTATCCTCAGATTCTGCTCCGTGGATGACTCCCATGAGGGCATGCTTTACAGCAGGTTAAACTCGGGCAGGTCTTGCATGCTGAGCCGTTTCGACGATGTCGGTGCAGATGTTCGGCTCAGGGCCCGGTTCGCCGATCTTGCCAATGAAGACGTGTATTCCGCCAAAGGGGGACCGGTACCCGTACTCGATCGAGCCGACCTCGGGGCCCCAGCGTGCGTCATCGACGTAGAGCTTGCCGCGACGACTCTTGCTTATCCGGCCCACAGCGTATCCCTTGAGTCCTTCGAAGCTGCCCTTCAAGACCTCGAAACCATCGTGCGATAGCCCCACGGTGGGCACCAAAGGTCGTGGTTTTCTCACGGCAGATGTCCTAGTGAAAGGACTTAGTCGTGGAGCCATCGCGATGGGTTAGCTTAAAGGGGTTAAAGCGGAACAAGGGACGCAAGGAATTATACTGGTTCGGCCCCTTACGATGAAGGTAAAAGCCTACTCCAATTGTGATGGAATTGCTAGGGTTTCAATGACAAGGGAGCGAATCCGCTTTGCCTGGCTCTCGAGTTATTGTTTGTTGTCTGTCCCTAAACCGCCGTTGGTCGTCCCTTTATATACACAGGTTGACGCCCGCCGGTTTACAGAATCCTGGCCGGCTCATAAACGTGTCCGGCCTGGTTTCTGCCCTTTCCTATCTTACAATACAAGTTTACATGCTATATGGCGGTTTATGTCTATGGGCCCTAAACCGCCTTTGGGCCCTGGGCCTCCGTTCTAGCTCTCCTTCGTAAAGTGCCATACTCCTTGTCTTCATGGGCTTCAGATATAAATAACTCATTACAGGCATAATCCGGCCCCTCCTGGCCGGTTTATACACAGTAGTAATATTCCCAACACTAAGTGTTCCTACGGTATTCGGGAGTTGCATAATCTCATAGTCATAGGAACATGTATAAGTCATGGAGAAAGCAATAGAAATAAACTAAACGGTCATAGTGCTAAGCTAACGGATGGGTCAAGTCAATCACATCATTCTCTAATGATGTGATCCCGTTCATAAAATGACAACTCGTGTCTATGGTTAGGAAACTTAACCATCTTTGATTAACGAGCTAGTCAAGTAGAGGCATACTAGTGATATTATGTTTGTCTATGTATTCACACATGTACTAAGTTTCTGGTTAATACAATTCTAGCATGAATAATAAACATTTATCATGATATAAGGAAATATAAATAACAACTTTATTATTGCCTCCCACTTGCACTAGAGTCTATAATATAGATTACATTGTAATGATTCTAACACCCATGGAGTCTTGGTGTTGATCATGTTTTGCTCGTGAGAGAGGCTTAGTCAACGGGTCTGCAACATTCAGATCCGTATGTATCTTGCATATCTCTATGTCTCCCTCCATGACTTGATCGCAGATGGAATTGAAGCGTCTCTTGATGTGCTTGGTTCTCTTGTGAAATCTGGATTCCTTTTCCATGGCAATTGCACTAGTATTGTCACAAAATATTTTCATTGCACCCGATGCACTAGGTATGACACCTAGATCTGATATGAACTCCTTTATCCAAACTCCTTCATTTGCTGCTTCTGAAGCAGCTATGTACTCCGCTTCACACGTAGATCCTGCCATGACGCTCTGCTTGGAACTGCACCATCTGACAGCTCCACCATTGAATAAAAATACGTATCCGGTTTGTGACTTAGAGTCATCTGGATCAGTGTCAAAGCTTGCATTGACATAACCGTTTATGACGAGCTCTTTGTCGCCTCCATAAATGAGAAACATATCCTTAGTCCTTTTCAGGTATTTCAGGATGTTCTTGACCATTGTCCAGTGATCCACTCCTGGATTACTTTGATACCTCCCTGGTAAACTAATAGCAAGGCACACATCAGGTCTGGTACACAACATTGCATACATGATAGAACCTATGGCTGAAGCATAGGGAATGACTTTCATTTTCTCTCTATCTTCTGAAGTGGTCGGGCATTTAGTCTGACTCAACTTCACACCTTGTAACACAGGCAAGAACCCTTTCTTTGCTTGATCCATTTTGAACTTCTTCAAAACTTTATCAAGGCATGTGCTTTGTGAAAGTCCAATTAAGCGTCTTGATCTATCTCTGTAGATCTTGATGCCCAATATATAAGTAGCTTCACCGAGGTCTTTCATGGAAAAATTCTTATTTAGGTATCCTTTTATGCTATTCAGAAATTCAGTATCATTTCTGATCAGCAATATGTCATCCACATATAATATCAGAAATGCTATAGAGCTCCCACTCACTTCCTTGTAAATACAGGCTTCTCCAGAAGTCTATATAAAACCATATGCTTTGATCACACTATGTTGAAAGATGATAGTAGCAATGATATGGAATGGGTCCATGATCTGAGGATTATCCTCGTTACTGCACAGAAGAATTATGTCCTTGATGCACCGCTAGGTGATGGACCTATTGCAGGAGCAGAGGCAGACGTTATGAACGTTTGGCAAGCTCGGTATGATGACTACTTGATAGTTTAATGCACCATGCTTTATAGCTTAAAACCGGGACTTCAAAAATGTTTTGAATACCATGGAGCATATAAGATGTTCTAAGAGTTTACATTAGTATTTAAGACTCATGCCCGTGTGGAGAGGTATGAGACCTCTGACAGTACTTTGCCTACAAGATGGAGGAGAATAGCTCAACTAGTGAGAATGTTCTCAGAATGTCTGGGTACTACAATTGCTTGAATCAAGTGGGAGTTAATCTTCCAGATAAGATAGTGATTGACAGAGTTCTCTAGTCACTATCACCAAGTTACTGGAACTTAGTGATGAACTATAATATGCAAGGGATGACATAAAACGATTCCCGATCTCTTTGCGATGCTGAAATCAGCGAAAGTAGAAATCAAGAAAAGCATCAAGTGTTGATGGTTGACAAGACCACTAGTTTCAAGTAAAAGGGCAAGGGAAAGAAAGGGAACTTCAAGAAGAATGGCAAGCAAGTTGCCACTCCCATGAAGAAGCCCAAAGCTAGACCCAAGCCAGAAACTGAGTGCTTCTACTGCAAAGGAAATGGTCACTGGAAGCGGAACTGCCCTAAATACTTGGCGGATAAGAAGGATGGCAAAGTGAACACAAGTATATATGATATACATGTTATTGATGTGTACTTTACTAGTGTTGATAGTAGCCCCTAGGTATTTGATACTGGTTCAGTTGCTATGATTTGTAACTTGAAACATGAGTTACAAAATGAATAGAGACTAGTTGAGGACGAGGTGACGATGTGTATTGGAAGTAATTACAAGGTTGATAAGATCACCATCGCACACTCCCTTTACCTTTGGGATTAGTGTTGAACCTAAAATAAATGTTATTTGGTGTTTACGTTGAGCATAATATGATTGGATCATGTTTATTGCAATACGATTATTCATTTAAGTCAAAGAATAATTGTTATTCTGTTTACATGAATAAAACCTTTTGTGGTCATACACCCAAGGTGAATGGTTTATTGAATCTCTATCATAGTGATACACATATTCATAATATTGAAGCCAAAAGATGCAAAGTTGATAATGATAGTGCAACATACTAGTGGCACTGTCGTTTAGGTCATATTAGTGTAAAGCGCATGAAGAAACTCCATGCGGATGGACTTTTGGAATCACTTGATTATGAATCATTTGATGCTTGCCAACGATGCCTCATGGGCAAGATGACTAAGACTCCGTTCTCCGGAACAATGGAGCGAACCACTAACTTATTTGAAATAATACATATTGATGTATGCGATCTGATGAGTGTTGAGGCTCGTGGCGGGTATCATTATTTTCTAACCTTCACAGATGATTTAAGAAGATATGGGTATATCTACTTAATGAAACACAAGTCTGAAACATTTGAAAAGTTCAAAGAAATTCAGAGTGAAGTTAAGAATCATCGTAACAAGAAAATGAAGTTTCTATGATCTGATCACAGAGGCAAATATTTGAGTTACAAGTTTGGCCTTCATTTAAAAACAATGTGGAATAAGTTTCACAACTCATGCCACCTGGAACACCACGAAGTAATGGTGTGTATGAACATCGTAACCATACTTTATTAGATATGGTGCGATCTATGATGTCTCTTACCAATTTACCACTGTCATTTTGGGGGTTATGCATTAGAGACAGCTGCATTCACGTTAAATAGGGCACCGTCTAAAAATCCGTTGAGACGGCACCGTATGAACTGTGGTATAGCAAGAAACCTAAGCTGTCATTTCTTAAAGTTTGGGGTTGCGATGCTTATGTTAAAAGGTTTCAACCTGATAAGCTCAAACCCAAATCGGAGAAGTGCATCTTCATAGGATACCCAAAAGAAACTGTTGGCTACACCTTCTATCACAAATCCGAAGGCAAGATCTTTGTAGCTAAGAGTGGGTCCTTTCTAGAGAAGGAGTTTCTCTCGAAAGAAGTGAGTGGGAGGAAAGTAGAACTTGATGAGGTAATTGTACCTTCTCTCGAATTGGAAAGCAGCTCATCACTTAAGTCAGTTCCAATGATGCCTACACTAATTAGTAAGGAAGTTAATGATGATGATCATGAAACTTCAGATCAAGTTACTATCGAACCTCGTAGGTCAACTACAGTACGTTCCGCACCAGAGTGGTACGGTAATCCTGTTCTGGAAGTCATGTTACTAGACCATGACGAACCTACGAACTATGACGAAGTGATGATGAGCCCAGATTCCGCGAAATGGCTTAAGGCCATGAAATCTGAGATGGGATCCATGTATGAGAAAAAAGTATGGACTTTGATTGACTTGACCGATGATTAATGAGCCATTCAGAATAAATGGATCTTCAAGAGGAAGACGGACGCTGATAGTAGTGTTACTATCTACAAATCTCGAATTGTCGCAAAAGGTTTTTCGACAAGTTTAAGGTGTTGACTACAATGAGATTTTCTCACTCGTATCGATGCTTAAAAGTTTGTCCGAATCATGTTAGCAGTTGCCGCATTTTATGAAATCTAGCAAATCGATATCAAAACAACATTCCTTAATGGATTTATTAAAAAGGAGTTGTATATGATGCAACCAGAAGGTTTTGTCAATCCTAAAGGTGTTAACAAAGTGTGCAAGCTCTAGTGATCCATCTATGGACTGGTGCAAGCATCTCGGAGTTGGAATATGCGCTTTGATGAGTTGATCAAAGCATATAGTTTTATACAGACTTGTGGTGAAGCCTGTATTTACAAGAAAGTGAGTGGGAGCACTACAACCTTTCTGATAAGTATATGTGAATGACATATTATTGATCGGAAATGATGTAGAATTTTCTAGAAAGCATAACGGAGAATTTGAAAGGAGTTTTTCAAAGAAAGAATTACATGTAAAGCTACTTACATATTGGGCATCAAGATCTATAAAGATAGATCAAGATGCTTGATAAGACTTTCGATGAGTACATACCTTGATAAGATTTTGAAGGAGTTCAAAATGGATCAGTCAAAGAAGGAGTTCTTCCCTGAGTTGTAAGGTGTGAAATTGAGTAAAGACTCAAAACCCAGCCATGACAGAAAATAGAAAGAGAATGAAAAGCCATTCCCTATGCCTCAGTCATAGGTTCAATAAAGTATGTTATGCTCTGTACTAGACCTATTGTGTACCTTAGCATGATTTTGGCAAGGGAGTACAATAGTGATCTAGGAGTAGATCACTAGACAGCGGTCAAAATTATCCTTAGAGTACTAAGGAAATATTTCTCGGTTATGGAGGTGATAAAAGAGTTCGTCGTAAAGAGTTACGTCGATGCAAGCTTTTTACACCGATCTAGATGACTCTAAGTCTTGATCTAGATACATATTGAAAGTGGGAGCAATTAGCTAGAGTAGCTCCGTGCAGAGTATTGTAGACATATAAATTTGCAAAATACATATGGATCTGAATGTTGCAGACCCGTAGACTAAACTTCTCTCACAAGCAAAACATGATCACTCTTTGGGTGTTAATCACATAGTGATGTGAACTATATTATTGACTCTAGTAAACCCGTTGGGTATTAGCCACATAAAGATGTGAACTAATCACATAAATATGTGAACTATTGGTGTGAAATCACATGACGATGTGAACTAGATTATTGACTCTAGTGCAAGTGGGAGACTGAAGGAAATATGCCCTAGAGGCAATAATAAAGTTGTTATTTATATTTCCTTATATCATGATAAATGTTTATTATTCATGCTAGAATTGTATTAACCAGAAAATTAGTACATGTGTGAATACATAGACAAACAGAATGTCCCTAGTATGCCTCTACTTGACTAGCTTGTTAATCAAAGATGGTTAAGTTTCCTAGCCATGGACATGTGTTGCCATTTGATGAACGGGATCACATCATTAGAGAATGGTGTGATGGACTAGACCCATCCGTTAGCTTAGCACTATGATCGTTTAGTTTTATTGCTATTGTTTTTTTCATGACTTATACATGTTCCTCAGACTATGAGATTATGCAACTCCCGAATACCGGAGGAACACCTTGTGTGCTATCAAACGTCACAACATAACTAGGTGATTATAAAGATGCTCTACAGGTGTCTCCGATGGTGTTTGTTGAGTTGGCATAGATCGAGATTATGATTTGTCACTCCGTGTAACGGAGAGGTATCTCTGGACCCTCTCGATAATGCACATCACTATGAGCCTTGCAAGCAATGTGACTATTGAGTTAGTCATGGGATGATGCATTACGGAACGAGTAAAGAGACTTGCGAGTAGCGAGATTGAACTAGGTATGATGATACCGACGACCGAATCTCGGGCAAGTAACATACCGATGACAAAGGGAATGATGTATGTTGTTATGCGGTTTGACTGATAAAGATCTTCATAGAATATGTAGGAGCCAATATGAGCATCGAGGTTCCGCTATTGGTTATTGTCCGGAGATGTGTCTCCATCATGTCTACATAGTTGTCGAACCCATAGGGTCTGCACGCTTAACGTTCGATGACGATTTGTATTATGAGTTATGTGATTTTATGACCGAAGTTTGTTTGGAGTCCCGGATGAGATCACGTACATGACGAGGAGTCTCGAAATGGTCGAGAGGTAAAGATTCATATATTGGAAGGCTATATTCAGACATCGGAAAGGTTCCGAGTGATTTGAGTATTTTTCGGAGAACCGGGGAATTATGGGAATTCATCGGGGGAAGTATTGGGCCTTATCGGGCTTTAGTGGAAAGGAGAGAAGGGACACAAGGGGAGGCAGCGCGCCCCCCATGGGCTGGTTCGTATTAGACTAGGAGGGGGCGGCGCTCCCCTCTTTCCTTCTCCCTCTCCTCCTCCTTCCCTCTCTCCACCTCTTGGAAAAGGAAAGGGGACTACAACTAGGATTGGGAATCCTAGTTGGACTCCCCCTATAGGCGCGCCCCTCCTAGGCCGGCCTCCTCCTTCTCTCCCTCCTTTATATATGGGGAGGGTGGCACCCCATAGACATACAAGTTGAACTTTAGCCATGTGTGGTGCCCCCTCCACACTTTTCCACCTCGGTTATATTGTCGTGGTGCTTAGGCGAAGCCCTGCATCGGTAACTTCATCATCACCGTCAACACGCCATCGTGCTGACGGAACTCACCCTCGGTCTTAGCTGGATCAAGAGTACGAGGGACGTCACAGAGCTGAACGTGTGCAGATCATTGAGGTGTCGTGCGTTCGGTACTTGATCGGTTGGATCGTGAAGACGTTCGATTACATCAACCGTGTTACTAAACGCTTCCGCTTTCGGTCTACGAGGGTACGTGGACACACTCTCCCCGCTTGTTGCTATGCTTCTCCTAGATAGATCTTGCGTGGTCGTAGGATATTTTTTTGAAATACTATGTTCCCCAATAATAATTGCATATAATGACATATAAAACATCCAAAATTGATACTATAATAGCATGGAATAATAAAAAAATTATAGATACATTAAAGACGTATCCAGCATCCCCAAGCTTAATTCTTGCTCGTCCTTGAGTAGGTAAATGATAAAAATAGAAATTTTTATGTGGAATGCTAGCTATCACATTCATGATATGATCTTTTCTTTTGCAACATGGATACTTATACTTGAGTGATTCAAAGCAATAATCTATAATTTGACATGAAAACGTCAATACTAAAGTATACCAACAAGCAACCATATCTTTCAAAAATATCAACACTAAAGAAAGTTATCCCTGGCCCATTATGCTCAGTCATTGATCCATTCATGAAAAACACTCAACATTAGCTATATCCAATGCACAAGTATGATAATAGTGTTCTCTAGTTGGTGCTTTATAAGAGAAGATGGAGGCTCAAAATAAAAATAAAAATTGCATAAAAGTAAATAGATAGGCCCTTCGCAGAGGGAAGCAGAGATTTGCAGAGGCGCGAGAGCTCAAGGTTTAAAATAGAGATAAAGATGTTTTTGAGATAGGCATGCTTTTCTTGCCAACGACAATGATCGAGAATTCTGAATATCTTCCATGCTAGACACATTATAGGAGGTTCTCAAACAAAAAGTAAAGTTTATTTCATTTCCACCATTTCTTTCACAATCCATGGCTAGCCGTATCCATGTTGCCTTCCATACTAACACTTTCTAAGGAATTTATTATTATTATTCATTTCAGGACTGGGCATCCCTATTACCTGCCACACACTCGTGCAATGACAAGTGAATAAACACTCATCGTGAGAATAACATATATACCTAGCATAGCAAATATTGGCCACTCTCTGCCGCTTCATAAGTGGTATGGGCACACAAAACGGAAAATTTCTTTGAATGATTAGAGTTGGCACATGCAAATTTACTTGGAACGACATGTAAACATCGTATATAGGTAGGTATGGTGGACTCATTTGGCACAACTTTAGGTTTAAGGAATTGGATGCACTAGTAGTATTTCTGCTTAGTACAAGTGGAGGCTAGCGAATAGATTGAGAAACGAGCAACCAAAAAAAGGCCATAAATATCACTGCAAAAAATACACTTTTGTGATGATACGTGTTTGTCATAGTAGGTCACTTTTTTGTCATGCATGTACATCCATGATGATTTTATGACAGAATTAAGAGAGTCATACATGTGTTGTCGTAGAAGTGTTCCATGACATTACCAAAATTATCATCACGGAAGTGTCCACTTCCATGATGATAAATGGCGCGTCATGGAAATGCTTTCGTCAAGGGTAACCAACACATGGCATCCACCGTAATGGATCGCCGTTAAGCTATTGGGTTTCGGTTTGGATCCGATAACCCGTTAACAACCCGGACAAATGGGGATTTCCACGTGTAAAATCATCATTGGCTGGAGGAAACACGTGTCTGCTCCTCGATGGGCCAGATGTCGTCCGTCCAATGGAGGAGACATGCCTATGATACGTCGACACGTGGCAGGACCCAACAGAGGCCCGTATAGGTTAAAAAGGCCGACCCAGTCAAAGGCTCGTAGTACTTACTCAGGTACTAGTGGGCTAGCCCAATAACGGACTATTTAAACATGGCCCATCTACGGCCCGAAGCCAGATCTGGCCCGTTAATTGTTCGCCGAATATTTGGGCCCAATTATGGCCCAGTGACTTTCGGCCTATTAGAGGCCCGATGTAGACATGGGCCCATTTCAGCCCGGTGTGTCTTTCGGCCTGGGAATGGCACATGCTGCCCATGGGCCATATATGGTCTGACGCGACATCCAGCCCACTAACGGCTCGTGATAAAGGTGGCAACAGTTCAACCCAACGTGACTTTGGGCCTGCTAAAGGCCTGTCATATAAGTTGGCCCATTGATGCCTGTACTAAGCTTTCGGCCTCTTAAAGGCCCATGATATCAGTGGGCCAACTAAGGCCCGAGATATGTTTTGGCCTAGTAATGGTCCGTCATATAATTGGGCCAAAAAAGGCTCGGTCTACATTTCAGCCTGTTGAAGGCTCGTCGATGACTAGTGAAAATTGAGGCCCAACATGCATTTCGGCCTGCTAAAGGCCCATGGTTTCTTTTGGGCTGTAACAGGCTAGCAGAATATTCAGCATGTTAATGGCCCAAAGCTACATGGCCCAACTAAGCATTGGGTCCACTAAAGGCCTAACTAAAATTTGGGCCGACTATATGCCCGAGTAAGTTGTGGGCCTTGCGTAAAGTGTGAAGGACTCTATGGCCTTTTAGGCCCAAGAAAGTTGCAGGCCGTCCCAACTGTGGCCCGCTAAAAAGCAGGCCCATTAGAGGCGAATGTTTCGGCCCGGTCGACTACATCAGATTTTTTTCAGATAGCGAATGATGGCAGTAACTAGTAGGAATTAAGAACAAACCTACTCTATACAATAAAGAACTACATAATAAAGGATTTATGGTATATTACGGCCCTGTTTGGTTCGGCTGTGGATTTCTAAAAGCAGCTGTGAAAAATCTGCTGTGGAAAAATAGCTGTGAAAAATCTGATTTGAAAAGGATGTAGGTCATTTGGCAAACCAGCTGATATAGCTTTTTCAGATTTTGGCCCGCAGCGAAATCTGATTTTGGAAAGCACGTCCTGGGCTGCTTCTGCTTTTGGTTCAGATTTTGGCAGCGGATTTCTGGAATCGGATTTTGCTCGGTTCGCCCTTTGGTTCAGATTCTGCTGCGCGGCAGCGGAATCTGTCGATAAAAGCTGAACAAACAGGGCCTACATCCACTGGGCATCGAAGTTCACCACCAGCAATCATAAAGCACAACGAAGAATCAGATTACAAAAACGGGGCACCATTGCAGCGTAACAAAATAATACTGAACCAAGACCACTTCCAAGACAGTTCAAAAAGGTTAGCATTGTGCGGGAACTGCTACGCAAACAGCTGAGCAAGGCTGTGAGACCGGCCTAGCATGTTGGTCATAGCTTCCAGGTGTAGCTATTTAGCAATGAGGTTCTCATTGGTGTTCTCCGCAATCTTTCTTAGAGATAGGACTTCAAGTCAAAGTTGAGTTGTAGAATGCCTTTCTGCTAGAAGTTGGGACTAAAGAAGTCGAACTAATTCACACAGCGAATTATGTGAGCTTTTCTGACTGCTAATCTCAAGTAACTTGAACACTGCATCAAGACAAGACTTTGGGGTTGTCTCGCTATCTTCAAGATGTTTTGCCTTCTTTGCTGCAATATATGTTGGTTTGTCTCACAGCCTTCAGCAGACTTGTGCATGCCATCAGGCATATCACCCTGAAACAAGCAGAGAGACGACATGTTTTGCACGTGTATAAACAAAGATGATAATTGTGCTGTCAATTTCATCCAATTTCAAATTAGAAAATAAAGAGTAAGTTCAAAATATCAATAGCATAATTTGGCATTGTTCATAATGCGGGGAGCTTCACCACACTACTGGATTACCATGTCAACATAACAAGCATAGATGAAGCGCAAAGACAATCATTGTATCTATTTTGGTTAATGTGCATGGCATGTTGTTCATATCATCAGCCACGTCAGTAAGATAAAACAGGAGATGACAAGGTGCAAACGTGGGCTACTTCACCACACACTGGATTATAGATCCACAAAAACAAGCATACACATAGGGAGTATTGAGTAATGTGCATGGTATGAATAAGGAATTTGGTTTTACAAGTAAAACTTGGAATGTACGGTTGTTGCGAACATGCATTTTGATAGAAACAACAAACTAAACAGTAGTTAATGATATGGAGTATGAGCAAATTAAACAGCAGTTGAGGATAAAGGCTTTAGAAGGACTGACTTACATTAATAGTTAACACCGGCTTTATAATGCCCTTCACCATGTCAAGGGAAGGATAACTCAATAATTTCAGCACAGAATCTTCTTCATAAGCATTGCCTGTACTCTACATTTTGTAGAGAGTAATTATAGATATGATAATACTGGAAGGGATAGAGGATAATGAAGATAAGATGCAGATTAATACTGGAAGTACGAGCGTTACAGGACAAAATGTACTGACAAGAGCAATGGGCTACACTTCTGCACTGGCATTGTCTGTGTATTCAAATTTTTGGTAAGATTAAATGTAGATCTGATATTTTTTAGTAAATGGTGGGCGAGGAATATAAGATGCAGAATGCTACACAATGAACCAATCCCTCTTTCCATAATATAAGAGTGTTTTGAACATTGGTGTACTCTAAAAAACGTTCTTATATTATGGGACGGTGGGAGTAGCTGTTAATGTAAGTACAGTGATAGATGACATTCAGTCCTTACAAGAGGGCTGCAGAGCTAAACCTCTTCAAAAGCATTGGGTTGATTCTAAATTTATGTAAGAGTCCATATGGATCTTATAATGTCCACCAAATGGACGATAACGAGGCTAACATGTGCAATGATGCTACATAATCAACTAGCTATGAAAGTAAGTATGGTCATACAGGGCAAGAGGTACTCACAAGAGCAATGCAGTGTGCAGTATAGTTGCAAGATTCTATGGTCCCTTGAGAATGAATGTTCTTCTGCTAACAATTTTCGTACAAGTGAGACGTTAAGGCAAATGCAGAAATGTAGTTCAAATTGTGATGTGATATCATAGACAGTACCTTACGCTGCAGACGAGACCAATGTGTAATAAGATTATTCCAGTCACTGACTGATAAATGTAGCACCGGAGACTTCACAGAAATTTCGTTTAGAGGCTTGCCATCGAAGTGTGCCTCCCTCAGGTAGGAACGATACTTCATCAATGAGTGCTTGAAAAGTGCCCAACCCTTGCTCGTCTTGACAATTCAGCTTGGTCCTCGCCTATTTAAAAGAATGGAATCTTGTGTCTTCTGTCAGCTGAAATATATGCAATAATTACCAGAATAACATTAGTACATTACTTATGCTTAAGTTGCGGAGGAAGACTGGAAGTTGTTGTGTGTCTGCGGTATAATCTTTCCATGAAGGAAAGATGTGCACAAAGTTCCTGACAACAATATAAGCTTCGTCTTCTAAACTAGAAGAAATGGAACAGGGGTCCTATTTACTGCCATTGGGGCTCTCTCTGGTTCAAAAAGGGATTTCTCAACTGGATTTGGTGTATTCTTTCCTGGAATGGGGGGTTTTGCATCATAGAGGTGGTGATATGTCAACTGGCATTACCATACCATTTGCTGCAGTTGGGGTCTGCTGAGTTGGGGCATCAGAGATGACTAGTGTAGTAGGGCTAGAGTCTGCTAGAGTTGGGGCCGTGTTTTGTGGGTCAGGTGATATTGCAACTACACCTAATGGGCTATTTGATTTATCAGGTGTTACTACCTTTTTCCAAATACTTTGCTCATGCTCCTCCATGATCAGCAATTGCCCTCTTCCTTTTGAACGTCTGATACACAAGAAAAGCATTTGGATGGATAAATATGATATGATGACAGATGGAATATGTACTGAAAATAGATAGGCAAGGCATATTCATATACACGATGTGTAAACTAAGCTAATGGTAGTGCAACAAAGTAGAAGCAGTGCAAAGTATCAACTGCAAGATATGTGCGACCAATATAACCTTGGAAAGTTAGAGCAAGCACCTTGATGGGTGAATAAGATAGAGCATCTGCCTTTGACTCCTCCACTAGGGAGCTACATTGTCTTAGGTCTCCCTCTAGCTCAGAATCACTGTTAGGATCATATTCTGAGCATGAATCTGTAGGTGGAGAGCTGATAACCCACAAGTATAGGGGATCGCAACAGTTTTCGATAAGTAAGAGTGTTGAACCCAACGAGGAGCTAAAGGTAGAACAAATATTCCCTCAAGTTCTATTGACCACCGATACAACTCTACGCACGCTTGACGTTCGCTTTACCTAGAACAAGTATGAAACTAGAAGTACTGTGTAGGTGTTATTGGATAGGTTTGCAAGATAATAAAGAGTACGTAAATAAAAAGTAGGGGCTGTTTAGATAAAGAAACAATAAAGTAAATATAGCGAGTGTGGAAAAGTGGTGGCAGGAGTTGTGAAATTGTCCCTTAAGCAATTGACTACTTTACTAGACCGATAGCAAGTATTATGTGGGAGAGGCCACTGCTAGCATGTCATCCCTGACTTGGAATTCTATGCTCTTATGATTGGAACTATTAGCAAGCATCCGCAACTACTAACGTTCATTAAGGTAAAACCCAACCATAGCATTAAGATATATTGGTCCCCCTTCAATCCCGTATGCATCAATTGCTATGCTAGGTTGAAGCTTCTGTCACTCTTGCCCTCCAATACATAGTCCTATCAACATACAACTAACCCTAGGGTGTGATCCACGCGCGCAATCATATGATGGGAACCAAAGGACAGCAACATAACCACAAGCAAATTAAATCAATCATAGCAATTCATCAACCACCGATAGGACAACGAAAATCTACTCAGACATCATAGGATGGCAACACATCATTGGATAATAATATGAAGCATAAAGCACCATGTTCAAGTAGAGGGTACAGCGGGTTGCGGGAGAGTGGACCGCTGTAGATAGAGGGGGGAGGTGATGGAGATGTTGGTGAAGATGGCGGAGGTGTTGGTGTAGATCGCGGTGATGATGATGGCCCCCGGTGGCACTCCGGTGCCACCGGAAGCGAGGGGGAGAGAGCCCCCTCCTTCTTCTTCTTCCTTGACCTCCTCCCTAGATGGGAGAAGGGTTTACCCTTTGGTCCATGGCCTCCATGGCACGGGAGGGGCGAGAGCCCCTCTGAGATTAGATCTGTCTCTCTGTCTCTCTCTGTTTCTGCGTTCTCAGATTCTACCCTTTCACTGTTTCTTATATTCCCGGAGATCCGTAACTCCGATTGGGCTGAAATTTTAACACGATCTCTATCCGGAAATTAGCTTTCTTGCGGCGAAAGAAGGGCACCAACGGCCTTACAGGTATCCCATGAGGGTCAGGGGCGCGCCCAGGGGGGCAGGTGCGCCCCCCTACCTCGTGGCCACCTCGGGCACCGTCTCGCGTGGATTTTTCTTCCCAAAAATCATATATTCCAAAAAAATCTCCGTCAATTTTTATTCCGTTTGGACTCCGTTTGATATGGATATTCTGCGAAACAAAAAACATGCAACAAACAGGAACTGGCACTGGGCACTGGATCAATATGTTATTCCCAAAAATAGTATAAAAAGTTGCCAAAACTATATGAAAGTTTTAGAACATTGTCATGGAACAATCAAAAATTATAGATACGACGGAGACGTATCAGCACCCCCAAGCTTAATTCCTGCTCGTCCTCGAGTAGGTAAATGATAAAAAAGATAATTTTTTATGTGGAATGCTACCTAGCATAATATTGATCATGTAATCTAATCATGGCATGAATATTAAGATACGAGTGATTCAAAGCAATAGTCTATCATTTGACATAAAAACAATAATACTTCAAGCCTACTAATAAAGCAATCATGTCTTTTCAAAATAACATGGCCAAATAACGTTATCCCTACAAAATCATATAGTCTAGCTATGCTCCATCTTCACCACACAAAATATTCACATCATGCACAACCCCAATGACAAGCCAAGAAATTGTTTCATACTTTTGACGTTCTCAAACCTTTTCAACTTTCACGCAATACATGAGCGTGAGCCATGGACATAGCACTATAGGTGGTATAGAATGGTGGTTGTGGAGAAGACAAAAAGGAGAAGATAGTCTCACATCAACTAGGTGTATCAACGGGCTATGGAGATGCCCATCAATAGATATCAATGTGAGTGAGTAGGGATTGCCATGCAATGGATGCACTAGAGTTATAAGTGTATGAAAGCTCCAACTGAAACTAAGTGGGTGCGCATCCAACTTGCTTGCTCATGAAGACCTCGGGCATTTGAGGAAGCCCATCATCGGAATATATAAGCCAAGTTCTATAATGAAAATTCCCACTAGTATATGAAAGTTATAACTCAAGAGACTCTCTATATGAAGAACATGGTGCTACATTGAAGCACAAGTGTGGAAAAAGGATAGTAGCACTGCCCCTTCTCTCTTTTTCTCTCATTTCTTTGTTTTTATTTTTTTATTTTTTGGTAGGCTTCTTTGGCCTCTCTTTTTTTATTTGGGCTTCTTTGGCCTCTTTTATTTTTTTGTAAAGTCCGGAGTCTCATCCCGACTTATGGGGGAATCATAGTCTCCATCATCCTTTCCTCACTGGGGCAATGCTCTAATAATGATGACCATCACACTTTTATTTACTTACAACTCAATATTACAACTCAAGGTCTAGAACAAAGTATGACTCTATATGGATGCCTCTGGCGGTGTACCGGGATGTGCAATGATCTAGCGTAGCAATGACATCAAAAATGGACAAGCCATGAAAACATCATGCTAGCTATCTTACGATCATGCAAAGCAATATGACAATGAATGCTCAAGTCATGTATATGATGATGATGGAAGTTGCATGGCAATATATCTCGGAATGGCTATGGAAATGCCATGATAGGTAGGTATGGTGGCTGTTTTGAGGAAGGTATATGGTGGGTTTAAGGTACCGGCAAAAGTTGCGCGATACTAGAGAGGCTGGCAATGATGGAAGGGTGAGAGTGCATATAATCCATGGACTCAACATTAGTCATAAAGAACTCACATACTTATTGCAAAAATCTATTAGTCATCGAAACAAAGTACTATGCGCATGCTCCTAGGGGGATAGATTGGTAGGAAAAGATCATCGCTCGTCCCCGACCTCCACTCATAAGGAAGACAATCAATAAATAAATCATGCTCCGACTTCGTTACATAACGGTTCACCATACCTGCATGCTACGGGAATCACAAACCTCAACACAAGTATTTCTACTAATCCACAACTGCCCACTAGCATGACTCTAATATCACCATCTTTATATCGCAAAACTATTGCAAGGAATCAAACATATCATATTCAGTGATCTACAAGTTTTATGTAGGATTTTATGACTAACCATGTGAATGACCAGTTCCTGTCATCTCTCTAAATAGATATAAGTGAAGCAAGAGAGTTTAATTCTTTATACAAAAGATATGCCCACGCTCTAACAAATCTAAGTGGAGCAAAAGAGCATTCTACAAATGGCGGTTGTCTAAGTGAAGAGAAACAGGCAATCCAAACTTCAATTGATATAAGTGAAGCACATGAAGCATTCTATAAAGCCATACTCAAAATATATAAGTGAAGTGCATAGAGCATTCTATAAATCAACCAAGGACTATATCATACCAGCATGGTGCATAAAAGAAAAATGAAAACTAAATGCAAAAGACGCTCCAAGATTGCACATATCACATGAACGAAACGAATCCGAAAACATACCGATACTTGTTGAAGAAAGAGGGGATGCATTCCGGGGCATCCCCAAGCTTAGACGCTTGAGTCTCCTTGAATATTTACTTGGGGTGCCTCGGGCATCTCCAAGCTTGAGCTCTTGTCTCTCTTCCTTCTTCTCACATCAAGACCTTCTTGATCATTGAACACTTCATCCACACAGAACTTCAACAGAAAACTCGGTAAGATCCGTTAGTATAATGAAGCAAATCACTACTCTAAGTACTGTTGAAAACCAATTCATATTTTTTTGCATTGTGTCTACTGTAATATAACTTTTTCATGGCTTAATCCACTAATATAAATTGATAGTTTCATCAAAACAAGCAAACTATGCATCAAAAACAGAATCTGTCTAAAATAGAACAGTCTGTAATAATCTGAACATTCACCATACTTCTGATACTTGAAAAATTCTGCCAAAATTAGGAAAAATGAACAATTTGTATAGAAATACAGTGCAAAATGAATCAGAACCATTTGACGTTCCAGCTAAAAATTTCAAATCGCGCACTACAGCCAAAGTTTCTGTCCTGCACCGTACAAACCATCAAGCAAATGTAAACATCCTAAAGGAAAACCTTGGCACATTATTTTTATATTTAAACTTTATAAAAGCACACAACAGAAATAAATGACTCTCTAAAACTTCCAAGTTGTCTCCTTGGCAGCGCTTTCTTTAAAGCCATTAAGCTAGGCATATAGTGCTCAAGTAATGGATCCACTCGGATCCCAAGGTATATCAAAGCCAATTTTAATTAACAATGATTTATAATTTAGTAGTGAGCACAAAGTAACATATATCATAAAAAACGAATTCTAACTCTCTTCCTATGCATCGGCATGTCATAAAAGAACAATTCATGCACACAAAGTAAAGCCCAATGCATAGTATAAACAGATTCTTGCAATTTTATCGTATTGGAAACATAGAGAGGTGGAGATATAGTTCCTCTCTCATAATAATTGCAAGTAGGAGCAGCAAGCACATGAATATTATATCTATCAAAATCATCATGTGTAATGGTAAAAGGCAACCCATCAACATATTCCTTAATAAGAGCAAACTTCTCTGATATAGTGTAGTCAGGAGAATTCAAAAGGATAATAGGACTATCATGTGTGGGTACAATAGCAACAATTTCATGTTTAACATAAGGAACTATAGCAAGTTCATCTCCATAAGCATAAACATATTGGCATCTTGGCCACAAGCATAGCAAGCATCATCAAAAAGGGATATTTCAAAAGAATCAACGGGATCATAACAATCATCATAGCAATCATCCTCCGGTAAGCACGAAGGGAAATTAAACAATGTATGAGTTGAAGAGTTACTCTCATTAGAAGGTGGGCATGGGTAGCTAATCCGCTCTTCCTCCTTTTGTTCTTCCCTCTCCTCGTCATCTTTTTCATCCAGTGAGCTCATAGTTTCATCAATTTCTTCTTCCATAGACTCCTTCAAAATATTAGTCTCTTCTTGGACAGCGGAGTAGTCCTCAATATATGGTTCAACATAGGAATTAGAAGCATAATTATCATAGCAATATTTAAGTATGGCAAAAAAATTAGATTTGTAAAGAGTAGAATCATACTTTTCAATCAAAGAAGCAATTTCATAAGCACCCTTAAAAGCAATAAATTCTTTAATTTGTTGAACATCATAGTAATTACAAACACCCTTGGCATACGAAGATACGATTCCATTATCACTAAACAAACATTGGTAGGGAAGGTGTTTCTTAGGGTCTTCAGAACAACAAGTAAAATCATATATTTCACATAAATTCCAAGCATAGCATTGCAAACGATGAATTTGACCCAGTAAAATTTTCCATTTTTCAGATATTCGGTGTTGCACAAAACAAGCATGCTCATCTAAAGATTTGCCCTCAACTAAGCTAGTTGGGGTTTCAGCACGAGCACATAGGGATCGAAGATGATCCAAGTAATAAGCTTCAGCAGTGTGATAGATTTTGAGTGGTTCTTCAACGATTGGTTTAGTAGGTACAGCTAATTTTTTTGGTATTTTGCATTTCCTACCCGTAACTAAAGATAGAAAACAACTAAGAACAACAAATAAAAATTACTTAGTGATAAAGCAAACAAGCACACACGAGAATATTCACCCCACACTATTGCTCGCCGGCAACGGCGCCAGAAAAAGGTCTTGATAACCAACAAGTATAGGGGATCGCAACAGTTTTCGATAAGTAAGAGTGTCGAACCCAACGAGGAGCTAAAGGTAGAACAAATATTCCCTCAAGTTCTATCGACCACCGATACAACTCTACGCACGCTTGACGTTCGCTTTACCTAGAACAAGTATGAAACTAGAAGTACTGTGTAGGTGTTGTTGGATAGGTTTGCAAGATAATAAAGAGTACGTAAATAAAAAGTATGGGCTGTTTAGATAAAGAAACAATAAAGTAAATATAGCGAGTGTGGAAAAGTGGTGGTAGTAGTTGTGAAATTGTCCCTTAAGCAATTGACTACTTTACTAGACCGATAGCAAGTATTATGTGGGAGAGGCCACTGCTAGCATGTCATCCCTGACTTGGAATTCTATGCTCTTATGATTGGAACTATTAGCAAGCATCCGCAACTACTAACGTTCATTAAGGTAAAACCCAACCATAGCATTAAGATATATTGCTCCCCCTTCAATCTCGTATGCATCAATTTCTATGCTAGGTTGAAGCTTCTGTCACTCTTGCCCTCCAATACATAGTCCTATCAACATAAAACTAACCCTAGGGTGTGATCCAGGCGCGATCATATGATGGGCACCAAAGGACAGCAACATAACCACAAGCAAATTAAATCAATCATAGCAATTCATCAACCACCGATAGGACAACAAAAATCTACTCAGACATCATAGGATGGCAACACATCATTGGATAATAATATGAAGCATAAAGCACCATGTTCAAGTAGAGGGTACAGCGGGTTGCGGGAGAGTGGACCACTGTAGATAGAGGGTGAAGGTGATGGAGATGTTGGTGAAGATGGCGGAGGTGTTGGTGTAGATCGCTGTGATGATGATGACCCCCGGTGGCACTCCGGTGCCACCGGAAGCGAGGGGGGGAGATCCCCCCCTCCTTCTTCTTCTTACTTGACCTCCTCCCTAGATGGGAGAAGGGTTTCCCCTCTGGTTCATGGCCTCCATGGCACGGGAGGGGCGAGAGCCCCTCCGAGATTGGATCTGTCTCTCTGTCTCTCTCTGTTTGTGCGTTCTCAGATTCTACCCTTTCACCGTTTCTTATATTCCCGGAGATCCGTAACTCCGATTGGGCTGAAATTTTAACATGATCTCTATCCGGAAATTAGCTTTATTGCAGCAAAAGAAGGGCACCAATCGCCTTACGGGTAGCCCATGAGAGTCAGGGGCGCGCCCAGGGGGCAGGCGCACCCCCTACCTCGTGGCCACCTCGGGCACCGTCTCGCGTGGATTTTTCTTCCCAAAAATCATATATATTCCAAAAAAACTCCGTCAATTTTTATCCCGTTTGGACTCCGTTTGATATGGATATTCCGCGAAACAAAAAACATGCAACAAACAGGAAGTGGCACTAGGCACTGGATCAATATGTTAGTCCCAAAAATAGTATAAAAAGTTGCCAAAAGTATATGAAAGTTGTAGAATATTGGCATGGAACAATAAAAAATTATAGATACGACGGAGACGTATCAAGAGCGTTTGCATTGCATTGCATCCAGACTTGATTCAGTCCCTTAATGCCAAGTTTGACAGCCATGGCATTGTTCTTCTTTATACTTTTCATGCGCGCAAGCTCATAATCATTATGATGTTGTTCAGTATCTGAGATTCATGAAAACATAAAAAGTACTCAGATTATCTATGGAATGCATTGCGGATTCAACTTGAAGAGTGTCACCCTATAAACCCCTGCATATGCAAATTTCACCCCCCAACCATGCTGACCAGACCACACATAGGAATACAAACCTCTTATGTCTCTATAACAGGCAGACACAGATTTCAAAACTGAAGTAGGAACATGAGAATCATATCAAATTCGTATTTGAACAAATAGACTAAGGAATCATGAGTGGCATAATGTTTAGCTTCAAGGGTGGAGTGCTGGTAGTGCGACACAAAGCAAGTAGGCAGATTGTATTCCATCTGAAAGATCGTAGTCTATATAAAAGGTGGAAATGACACTTTCTTTTTATACAATGCAGTGTTTGTTGCCCACACATGATGGAAGAGATCACACAGAGAAATACTATTCACTCATGTCTGCGATTCCAGTATTTTGAAACAGGGTGGTCCACCCTAAAATAATATTGACAAAAAATATGACAAGGCAAGCATAGATGTAGTGAATCAATCATTACTTGTGATCTTACTAGGACAAGTATGCAGAATTGTAACTGCAGTAAGAGACCGTCCAAAATCTGAATCAAGAAGTTGGTCTAGCGCTTATTGTTTACAACTAATCGACGTGAATAATTGGATATCATATCGAATGAGTAAGAAAGACAAGTAAAATTGTCGACAAACCTGGCCTGCAGTAGTAAGCTGGGTCAATGTCACTACGACCAACAATCCAAAATGACTAGTGTATGTTCCTAGGGCCAGAATTTTGAAACCCTATGAACTTTATAGGTACTAAAGATTACTGAAATACATCTGAACAATTAAGTGTAGGTAGCACTCAGTACACAACAAACCCTAATGACAGTCCTGCCTAATGAGTAATGAATCAATTAGAAAATGGGTGATGAGGAGTGGATGCTGAGTGTTGAGGACGTATCTCAGGATAAATAGGGTTGGCTTAGTGGCTGCTGCACGCCTGAGCCCTGAACGTACTAGGAAGGTAGGCACGGCGGCGCGCCCGTGCAGCGGTGACGCTGTTGGGCGAGCGGCTCCTGACCTCCTGTTAGTCCGGCGTCTCCTCCTAGAGTCATGCGTACGGGGACAGCAAGTCGCCGGTGAGGCAGGCGGCTGGGGGCGGGCAGAGATCGGAAGCGCAGCTGAACAGAGGGGAATCGGGGCCTGGGCCAACCCAAAATCACAGGGTGGGCCATGGCCCACTGTGGGCACCCTGTGGAGATACACACCTGAGCGGCATACATGCATTTTTGAGACTAAATTAGGAACATTTAGCTGACCAAATAAAAGACTCTGTTTTAATAATATTAGATTCGTATTTGAACAACTAAGCTTGTTTAGCTTGATGGGTGGAGCGGTGCTATTATGACACGAAGCACGCATGATGATCGTATAGTGATCATAAAAGGGGGAAACCCTAAGCAGTTTTTTAGCAAAAGAGGGTTTCCCTCCGATTTCTGTTAAAGAAACCACCACGGAACCAACATGATCAATTAAACTCTAAGCATGATCAATTAAACCCAATTATGACTGTGCCATGGGAGATTTAAAGCTGCAAACTGGAGAAATGCTATTTAGCATCCATTGTTTGCTTTGAACTAAGAACTAAATTTTAAGAGCTGAAAAGAAAGTACAGTAACCAAGTTACGATCTATTTTCTGGTTGAGATAAAAAAGTTGAGGAGATATGAACTACCACCTCTCTTGCAGTAGCGTGTAGGCATCGGGGGTGTGATGGCTGTCGGTGGCATTGAAGCAGATCTGCAATGGTAGACGGGTGCATCGGGGGATAAGTCCCATTGCGGTGGACGAGAAGGTCGTGTGAGAGGCCCCGGCAAAGAGGACGACGACGCTGATGAAGCGACAGGACATGATGCAAGGCTCTTGGTCCGTCGCCGTGGATGAGAAACGTCCATCTCTAGCAATGGATGACACGGTCTTAGTAGGCGCTCCGGCATGGTGGAGGACAGTGGCGATGGATGGGGTGGAGGACGGCGGCGATGGATGGGGTGGCGGACGGAGGAGCCTGGTGTGGGGATGGTCTTCTAGCACGGACGGTGCATGAATGGGAAAATGGAGGGAGAGGTATGGGGAACCATATTTTTGGGACGCGCTTGTCTGAAATATGGGAAAGTTATGAACTTAGCCGCCGTTTAAAATTTGAACATCTCGTCGGTTGGGGATAGGAGGGTAATCTCGCATCTCGTCAATATTTTCCCAGAGCGATTTCGGGCGAGGAGAGGGTGTTTTGGCGCCCACGGTTGGCGCCCATGGTGTATGAATGGGGCTGACAGGTAGGGCGGTTGTGTCACATCTGAGTGAAGTTACAAACCCGCCCCTATTGAAAATATTTGCCTACATCAATTTTGGCCGAGTCGAGTTTGTTTTGCCACCCACCGTGTATGAATGGGGAAATGGAGGGAGAGATAGAGGTCTTTCGGACGAGCTTGAATCAAATGTATTTTGCCGCCATAACTCACTGTGTTTCCTCGACGCATACTCCGGATACCATCAAATTAAGATGGAGTCTGACCAGGGCGCAACGACATTCATTACCCCATATGGGCCTTTCTGCTTCAACACTAGTCAAAAACATTGGCGCCACTTACCAACGCATGATTCAAACATGTCTGGAAAAGCAAATTGGCAAGAAAGTGGAGGCATATGTAGATGATGTAGTCATCAAGACTAAACATGTTGAATCATTAGTGGACGATCTACGCCTCACATTCAACAACCTCTGAGCATATGACATACGGCTCAATCCGGAAAAATGTGTTTTTGGCGTTCCAGCCGGATAACTGCTCGAGTTCATTGTTTCCAATAGAGGAATCGAAGCGAACCCAGCCAAAATCTGAGCCTTATCACAATTGGCAACGCCAACAGACCTAAAGCGGGTCGAAAAACTAGCTGGTTGTGTGGCGGTCTTAAGCCGCTTCATCTCCAGATTAGGAGAAAAAGCGCTACCACTTTATCGACTACTCCGGCGCACCGACCACTTTGAATGGACGGATGCGGCTACAGCCAGACTGGAGGAAATAAAAGCCTTGTTAGCAGGCAACCCAATCCTAGCCGCACCGGGGGTCGGCGAACCTATGTTGCTCTACAAATCTGCAACTCACCAGGTAGTAAGCACCGTACTCGTCGTTGAACGAGAAGAGGAGGGACATAAATTCCCATCCAGAAACCGGTGTACTACGTATCGGCGGTCCTCACACCGTGCAAATCCCGATACCCGCACTATCAGAAGATAGCGTATGCGGTCTTCATGGCATCTCGGAAGCTACAACACTACTTTCAAGAGTGTTCGATCATGGTGGCGTCTGAAGTACCACTCAATGACATCATAAATAATCGGGATGCCACTGGCCGCATAACCAAATGGGCCATCGAGCTCTTACCATTTGAAATAACATACAAGCCACGCCGAGCTATTAAATCTCAGGTGTTGGCCGACTTTGTCGCCGAGTGGATGGAAGCCGAACTCCCTAAAGAGTATAGTACATACTGCAACTGGATCATGTACTTCAACGGCTCCAAAATGTTAGCCGGACTGGGAGCTGGTATCATCTTGACATCCCCTACAAGGGACACAGTCCGCTAGGTGTTACAAATCATGTATACGGACTCCAATAATGCGGCTGAATATGAGGCACTATTACATGGTCTCCGAATAGCTATCTCTATGGGCATACAACGCCTAGAGGTGCGAGGGGATTCAGACCTTGCAATATCCCAAATAAATGGAGAATTCGATGCAAAAGATCCAAGATGGCGGCATACAGAAACGCCGTACTCAAAATATCAGCTCCGTTCACTACAAAAAAAATACACTTCAGTCATGATACGTGTTTGTCACAGTAGGTCGCATTTTTTGTCATGCATGTACATCCATGACGATTTTATGACAGAATCAAGATAGTCATACCTGTGCTGTCGTAGAAGTGTTCCATGACATTACCAAAATTATCATCACGGAAGTGTCCACTTCCATGATGATAAATCGCGCGTCACAGAAGTGCTTTCGTCAAGGGTGACCGACACGTGGCATCCACCGTAACGGAACACCGTTAAGCTATCGGGTCCCGTTTTGGATCTGATAACCCATTAACAGCCGGGATGTAACATCCCAAATTTTCAATTTGGAATGTTATACATTAGGTCATGATTGCATATCATATTTTATTGCATTTTGGCTTGATCCTCGAAATCCTAAGCAACTCAAGGACCCTCGGAGAGAGAGTTGGGGATTTCACTTTTTTCATATTTGAATTTATTCAAATATTGAAACGAAGATTTTTTTGTTCTAATTATTTTTCTCTCCAACAATATTTCATGTTAAAAGATATGAGAGGAGATAATATGACTTCTCCAAAATAAATGAAATATTGGAGGAAAAATATTAAAAATCAAATATTTGATTTTATTCGGATTTTATTGCTATTTTATTTGGATTAGAAAAATTACACGTTTTCAAAATTGCATTTTAGGGCCGAGAAAATGTTCATCTTGTTCTAGATATTTTATTTAGGCGGTGAAAATTTGTTTTGACATTTTTAGATTTTTATTTATTTTTCTAGGATTTATTTTCGGCAGAATCTGTTTTAAAAAAAACTTCTTCCGCGCCCGACTGGGCCGAGGCCCAGCCGAGCTAGGCCGCCGGCCCATGCCGTGCCACCGCCTCTCGTGCCCGAGTCCGGCTAGGACACGGCCGCTGCGCCGTTGCCGCCCGGGACTCCGCCCCCTCCCGCAAGCCACCCCCCCCCCTAATAAGCCGAGCCCGGGGCCCCTCGGGACCTCAAGCCGCCGCCTGCCGAAGCCGCCGCCGCCCACAGCGCCTCGCCGCCGCCCCGCCACTGCAACCGAGCCCCGCCGGAGCCGCCCCGCCTCGCCGGAGCCTCGCCGAAGGTATACGCCGCTGTCGTCGTTCGGTTTTATTTTAAAACCGGTTCGGTTTTTTTAAACCCTCGGTTTTTTAGAATAGATCGGTTCACCGGTTTTCTTAGTTTAGTTACTTAGCGGACGTTCGTCCATACGTTCATTTTAACGAACGGTGTTCACTCGTGAGCCACAGACAGCGAACGTTCCTTTGTTAGCCTGTTCGTCAGTTTTTCTTTTCCTCGGATATTCCGCGATTATTTCTGATCGTGATTTCTGATCCGATTTTCGTTTTAGTTTATCTTTTCGTTCGTTTATCGGAATCAGGCGATTCAAGCGCCTAGAGTTTCGTCTCGAAACCCTCTCTCCGTTTAACCAACTTGAACAAGATTTTGATACAGTAAAATTTGACCTTAGTCCAGATTAGTAATCGGATCTTGTTTCTTTTGTAGTTTGAGTTTCGTTGCTCTGTTTGATTTGATTCTTTTTGCAAACCGGAGTTCTTAAGTTGAACTTTCTGGTTAGATCTCTTATTTGAGTTTTACCCATGCTTCTTTGCTTGATTGCTTATGCACTACTAGAAAAAGGGCTATAGATGGGGTTGACACTAATGGCGCACCAGACAAGCGGTGTGCCATTAGTATATAGTAATGGTGCACCACCTTCTGATACGCCATTAGAGTTGAAACTACTAATGGCGCACCTGGCCCAGGGTGCGCCATTAGTATCAAAAAAAATTGAACTAGTGCGCCTGTCCAAACATACTAATGGCGCATCCAGACACAGTGCGCCATTACTAGTTGTAACTAGTAATGGCGCACCTGTCGGAAAGTGTGCCACTAATGTTGTTTTTTAATTATATTTTTTATTCCTTTTTTTGCAAAACTACTAACGGCGCACTGTTCCACCGTGCGCCATTACTAGTTTAAACTAGTAATGGCGCACTGTTACTAATGGCGCATTTAGAGTTGGTGCGCCATTAGTAAGTGGGCAGCAACAAGATATTTTGGACAGCCTTTCCTACCCACACTCACTTTCTCCCCACTTCATTCTCTCCACCTCCTCCTTGTCTCGGGTGCCTCCTCTTTTTCACCTCATTTCCACCATAGATTCATTCAATTTAAGTGGTTAAGTTACCTTGTTTTGATAGGTAAGTAAGGGGGGAAGCTATATTTATGTTGTTCTCCCTACAACAATGTGCACATGCACTTTTTATGGCCTAGCTAGATCTATGTATGTTCGTGGTGTTGCATATGTTTGTGGTGTTGCATATGTGTTTGTGTTTGGAGGTGTACCGGTATTTGAAATGCGATAGTTGCAAATATTTTGCCGGAATGTTGATTCATTTTCGTTTCGGCGAGAATTTTGGCATTAAGCATTCTTTTTGGTCCTACTTTTAGGGAAAGTCATGCCAATTTTTTTCTTGGTTCTAAAATATCGTTTTGCTCTACCCCGCAGGCGACCATGGTCCGCACGATGACCGAAGGCATCGTGAATAGGTTTTTGAGGTCCGCGAAGGCCGAGATGCTTCAAAAGAACGAGACGGAGATAAGATGTCCGTGTCGAAGATGCAAGCTGAAGAGCCTTATTGCGGACCCGGATTCCGGGCATGTGCGGGACCACCTGCTCTTGCGTGGTTTCATGGATGGCTATCGGTGGCAAGGTGATGAAGATGACTACGAAGTCGTCCATGGGGGCCGGGCAAGAAATGAGGAAGGGCAGCAAGACAACCACCGCGGCTCGGGCGGGCGAGAAGACGAAGAATCCCCAGGAGATGATCATGACGGTGATGCTGTACATAGTCATCATGTAGAAGATGCAGGACATGATGATGAGGAAGATGCCGGAGCAGACGATGGGCATGATCATGAAGATGATGATGCCGGCGGAGCAGACGACGCTGGACCATCGATGGGCTGGGTGCAGGACCCTCATATTCAAGAGCTGCTTCTCAAGCAGACGGATAACGCAAGAGCTGCCGCCTGAGAGAAAGCCAAGATGGATCAACTTGAGTTAGATGCGGTTACTCCATTGTATGAAGGATGCAGGCCCGAGGATACCTGCCTGAAAGTAACGCTCATGGCTCTGGAGATGAAGGTAAAACACAAAATGACCGACGCATGCTTCGACGAGAACATGTCATTCTGGCACGAACGTCTTCCCAAGGGAAACAAGTGCCCGACCAGTTTGGAGGAGGCGAAGAAAATCGTGTGTCCTCTGGATTTACCGCACGTGAAATACCATGTGTGCATGAACAATTGCATAATTTATTGGGACGAGCACGCGGAGTCTACCATATGTCCGGTGTGAGGCATCACTCGATACAAGAAGAGGAAGAAAGCTCCTCGAAAAGTGGTGTGGTACTTTCCGATCACTCCTCGTCTGCAGCGGTATTTCGCGGACTCTAAGGTAGCAAAGCTCCTGTGTTGGCACGCGGATAGGGAGGAGAAGAAGCGAGAAGATGACGCAAATGATCCGGAGATAGATAAAAAAGACAAGATGCTGAGTCACCCTAAGGATGCGAGCCAGTGGCAAGCGTTGAACTTCAAATACCCAGAATTTGGGAAGGATCCAAGGAACATCGTGCTGGGCGCGAGCACCGATGGAGTCAATCCGTTTGGCAGCCAGAGAACCACACATAGCACCTGGCCTGTGTTTGTGTGGATGTACAACCTTCCCCCTGGTTGTGCATGAAGAGGAAGTACATTCACATGAGTATGCTAATTGAAGGGCCAAAACAACCAGGGAACGACATCAATCTGTATCTGGGGCTGCTGAAGGAGGAGCTAGACACATTGTGGAAAACGCCAGCCAATACGTGGGACGCCGCAGAGAAAGAATATTTCCCTATGAGAGCCGCACTGCTCACGACGGTGCACGACTATCTCGGTTACAGATATCTCGCGGGGCAGGTAGTCCACGGATTTTTTGGATGCGTAAGGTGCATGGATGACACAACGTATCGCCAGCTAGATAGAGATCCTGGGTCTTCGAAAACCGTGTTCATGGGACATCCAAGGTGGCTTCGCGACGATGACCCGTGGAGGAAACGCAAGGATCTGTTCGATGGTGAAACCGAACCCCGAAAATGCCCGTGTACGAGGAGCGGCGAGGAAATAGACAAGCTGTTGAAAAATTGGAAAGACTGCCCACTGCCGGGAAAGAAGCAAAAGGCGCCAGAGCCGGGAAAGAAGCGAAAGGCACCAGAGCCGCTGCTGAAGGTATGGTAAACAGGGTCTGTTTTCTGGGACTTGCCGTACTGGAAGATCCACCGTGTGCCTCACAGCCTTGATGTCATGCATATCACGAAGAACGTGTGCAAGAGTCTGCTTGGTACCCTGCTCAACATGCCAGAGAGGACCAAAGATGGGCCGAAAGCAAGGGCAGACTTGAAATCAATGGGCATCAGGCAGGAGCTTCACGCTATATATGATGATGATGATGATGATGAGGCGAAGCAGGACACAGAAAGTCATCGCAAAGGCAAGAAGACCGGAAATGACTACCCTCCCGCGTGCTTCACTCTAAGTCAGGAGGAGATCGAGCAGTTTTTCACCTGCCTCCTAGGAGTAAAACTTCCTTACGTTTACGCGGGGAAGATAAGCAGATACCTAGACCCAGCGAAGCAGAAGTTCAGCGGGATGAAGTCTCACGACTGTCACGTGCTGATGCGCAGATACTTCCAGTTGCAATCCGTGGGATCATGGACGCGCACGTTCGTGAAACGCTATTTGGCCTATGCAACTTTTTCGACGTCATCTCTCGGAAGTCGATTGGCGTGAGGTAACTCAGAAGGCTACAGGAAGAGATCGTGGTGATACTATGCGAGCTTGAGATGTACTTCCCGCCCGCATTCTTCGACGTTATGGTGCATCTGCTGGTCCATATAGTGGAGGATATGATCCAACTCGGGCCGACGTTCCTGCACAGCATGATGCCGTTCGAAAGGATGAATGGTGTCATCAAAGGATACGTTCGCAACATGTCACGTCAAGAGGGAAGCATAGCCAGGGGCTTTCTGACCGAAGAGTGCATCTCCTACTGCACGAATTATCTAGGCATCGAGAACCCCGTTGGTCTGCCCGTCAACAGGCACCTCGGCAGGCTCGCTGGATGGGGTCACCGTGAGGGTCGCCGCGAAATGCATGTCGACTTCGAGGGTCGACTCGCCGACTTTGAAATAGCAAACCTAGTCGCGCTACAACACATAGACGTGGTCGATCCTTGGGTGGTAGAGCACAAAACCTTTATTAAGAAGACGTACAATGACCGAGGCCAACAGAGGACGGACGGAGATATACTCAAAGAGCACAACTCATGTTTCACGCGTTGGTTCAAGCAGAAGCTTCTGTCGTACCCTTTACATGAGGATTCTTCCGCGGAAGAACAACTCATATTCGCCTTGTCACAGGGCGCCGAGCACAACCTGATGACCTATGAGGCGTACGATATCAACGGCTACACATTCTACACCGAGGCCAAGGACATGAAGAGCGATGGTTATCAGAACTCCGGGGTAACGATGGAATCCTACACCGGTAACGACAAGGACAGATACTACGGAAGGATCGAGGAGATCTGGGAGCTGAGCTACGCTGGAGAGAAGGTCCCGATGTTCCGTGTCAGATGGGCCAAGAGCGTCCTAAAAGAAGACCGGTATTTCACCACCATGGTTATACCCGAAGCCAAATCCAAGACCGCGGGCGCAAACGTCACCGCGAAAAATGAGCCATGGGTACTGGCTTCCCAAGTGGACCAATGCTTCTTCATTACCGACCCGTCAAAGCCCAGTCGTGTTGTCGTGAGGAGAGGCAAAAGGAAGATCATCGGAATGGATGGAGTAGCCAATGAGCAAGACTTCGACAAGTACGGCGACCCGAGGATCGAACATGACGACGATGATGAAGTAGCAGCATACACCACAAGAAGAAGCAGGACCACCCTACCTAAAGGACGTCCGTTCCACAGAAGAACTCCATTTGCGAAAAAGAAGGGCAAGAAGATTGTGAACAGATAGCTAGCTAAGATCGATTGTATTTAAATCGTAGCCTTCATTTCTCGATTGTATTTCATGGGCACTTTTTGAACTATCATGAATATTTTTAAATTTCATGGACACTCGATCTCGATCCCCCTCCATCTCGATCGCTATCCCACCTCGCCAGATCCGGTCCCCTCGCCGCCGAGCACCCCCCGGTCCACCGGCCGTCGCCGCCGACCCCCTGCACCCTCGATTCCCCTACTCAACTGCCACCGCCGACCCCCCGCACCCCTCCCCTACTCAACTGCCGCCGCCGACCCCCACCCCGCACCCTCCCCCGCTCCACCGGCATTACTGTTTGATGATATTTTTAAAAAAATTATTACTGTCTTATAAAAAAATATTACTGTTATGATTTAAACAAGTTTGAACATATTTAAACACAAATAAGTATCAAACAGCATTTTAAATGCATAAAAAAAATTGTGGAGCCTAGGAATCAAACCCAGGACCTCCTAGTGTGAGAACTGGCTCCTGACCAGTCGAGCTAGTAGAGGGAACTTGATGTGGATCGGGTCAGGTGGAAGATAACCTGTTGGCTCGAGCAGAAATAAAAAAAATACTAATGGAGCACCAGGGTGAGGTGCGCCATTAGTATGGATGTACTTATGGCGCACCAAGGGGTGGTGCGCCATTAGTATTGTGCCGCCCCCATCCATATTTCCTCCCCGGCCCAAACTTATTCCCTCTCTCTCCCTCGCCCTCGCCCTCGATCCCCTTCCCCTCTCCTCTCCCGACGCCGCTGCCCCGCCGCCCCGACACTGCCTCGACGCCCCGATGCCGCCTCGACGCCTCGACGCCGCCCCGACGCCGCCTCGATGCCTCGACGCCTCGACGCTGCTGCCCCGCCGCCTCGACGCCGCCCCGACGCCACCGAGGAGCACAACCTGGTGCAGGCGCACGGCGTGCAGGGCTACCCCACCCTCCTCTTCTTCATCGACGGCGTGCCCAGGGACTACTCCGGCGAGAGGACCAAGTGAGCAATTTCTGCAGATCCCCAATTCCCTCCTTGTTCCCGCTCCGCAGCTGCTGAGAATTTTGTTTTTGCTTTGCTGCAGGGACGCCATTGTCGCTTGGATCGGCAAGAAGCTGGGCCCTGCGGTGCAGAACCTCACCGTCGTCGACGAGGGCGAGAAGATCGTCACCGGCGACGACGTGGCCGTGCTCGCCTTCCTCGACCACCTCTCGGTATGCAATGCGCCTTCTCCAGTGGCAGCAAAGTCAAACAAACCCAAAATTGGTTCAGTTGCAAACCATGTTACCCACATTGACCCAAAATTGGTTGAATTGCAAACCATGTGACCCAGATTGACCCAAGAATACAATGCTTGAATTGTGGCCAAACCGAGAACACATGAGGCCGAGATGTGCTCGTATGTTTAGCTCTCGGTACGCAATGCACCTTCTCCAAGCACAGCAAAGTCCAGCAACCCAACCTACTTCAACTGCATCCATTACAAGCATAGTGTTCCTTTACAAGCATAGTAGAGCATAGTATGGATTCTAATGTTCAACTCTGACTAAACAGGTTCTGCAAACGGTCTTTTACTGCACTTGACTGAAGAAGTAGGTGTCTGCTACATCCTGCACTTGAGGTGAGTTGTGTTCTCAGGTTTACATTGCAATGGGCACTCTTCTTGTAAACACAAATTCATATTTATATACTATATGCTGGCATCACTGTTTTTATTAGGCAGGACAGTGCAGTAGTTGATGTATCTTGGGTTGATTATAAAGTTGCTTGGGTTTAATATTACCCAGCATGATGATGTATCAATGTAGCATTAGCATATGATCCAAGTGCTAGTACTGCTAGTAAATAGCTAATACAGTTAATGAAGAAGAAAAAAAACTGCTAGTACAGTTAATGAAGAAGAAAAAAAACTGCTACTACTGCTAGTAAATAGCATCAGACTGAATGTCTTTTATATATGGTACTGCTAGTAAATAGCTTCTTCTATATACTAATTTGCATCAAAGTGTAGACCAAAGCATCAGACTGAATAACTAACAGTGGGTAATTAACCTAACTATTCATTTTTCCTTAGGTTAATATTAAAATGTCCAGTGTATATATATTTGAAAATGATTGCTGCTAGATGTTAATTTGCTGGTACTAGCTAGAATTTGGCACTGAAAAGCAAAAGCAAAAGCTAATTAACTGCTGGGTAATAGCACTGGTACTAGGTAGCTAAAATATGTGTTCTCAAACACTGAGAGCAGAAACACTTACTACATACATATGCTCAAGAAACACTTACTAACCAGAAAAGGTTTTGACTTGAAATGTTAATAGCACAGAGAGCACCACAAGTTAAACACCTCAATCTGTTAGTATTTGTCTGCATTTTCTCACATTCTTCTTGTATCTGATCCAGTATTGCTTGTAGTGGTTTGTCCAAAATGTTGAATGATACTGCTTGGAGATGCATATATTGTTTCACCTCTTCACATGCCAATGTATTTTCCATGTTGTGATGGAGGCCTTTTTTGCCTTGTCCACCCGAGAGGCCCTTGAGTTTGCTGGAATGTCCATTAACTTCCGTTCCGGCAAATTCGGGTACTCCATATGTCCTATTTTCAGCAAAGGTCATGCTGAAATTTTCCGTGAATTTTAGCATGACTTTGCTAAAAATAGGACATATGGGGTACTTGTGACTAATGCATGGGTGTCGACAAACCATTAATTATACAACCTTGGCTTTTAGGGTGCCTCGGTGTCGATAAAAACCGAAATGATGAAAGCTTAGGCTTTTAGGGTGCCTCGGCGTCGAAAAACCCTCAATGATAAAAGCTTAGCTTTTAGGATGCCTCGGTGTCGACAAACCCTAAATGATGAGACCATGATCTTGTTCCTTGACAATAACCAACTTTTTGACCAAACTTTGTTCCTATTTAGAGAGAAACATGGCCAACAACGATGAGGGGGGGTTCGGGCGGCAAGGCATTCTGGGAGCTGTCCCAGGAGATGGAGGAACAACCTCACTTGTATGAGGACGCCGCCTTCCCCACCGATCCTGAGACTACTGATGGTGCCGCCGAGGATGACCCCACTGATGCCACCACTGATGGTGCCGCCGAGGATGCCACCACTGATGATGGCGGCGCACGCACAGATGGCAGCCAACCGAAGAGGCAACGGAAGGACAGGCGCCCGACCGTGCTCCGCACCCTCAAGGAGGAAGTTACTGAAGTGGACTCCAACGGGAATCCAACGACGCCCGAACGAATAGTCAAGGGGTACTCGCTTCAGCTCGGGTGCATTCTCCGGAGCACCGTCTCGATCAACACCGAGAACCTGAGGCATCCTGACCGAGGGAATTTGCGCAACCTCCTCTTCACGAAGCTGCACGAACGATACAAGTTCCCCGCTGAATTTGAAAACACAAGCCTCAAAGGGAATAAAGTGAACAATGCTGCTCTCATGAAGATGAGCAAGGCCCTGTCTACTTGGAAAAGCAATGTGAAGTGAATGATCGAGAAATATGAGAGTTATGAGAAGATCAAGGAGAAAAATCCTTCGATCACCGAAGATGACTACAACGACTTCAAGATCAATTGCTCGAGCACCGCAAACTCCGAATCAAGTCAGTGGGGGAAAGAAATGCGGGAGCTGAACTTAGGGGAACACACACTCGGTCCCGGCGGTTACAGAGTGGCGGAGCCTATATGGGACAAGGAGGAGGCGGACCGTGCCGAGCAAGGCCTACCGCCCCTCTTCGATAAATACGGTGACAAGCAGACCAGGAACTTTGTCAGGGCCCGGTACAAGAAGGACCCGAAAACAAAGGAGCTTACCACGGATCCGAAGACCAGGGCGCTTGAGCTTGTTCTGGTAAGGAATACACCCCCGCGTAATTAGCTCCATATGGTTGCATTCTAATTAATGAAGCCAAATTTCTAAATGGTTCACATTCCTTCCGCAGGCGACTGAAAGCAGTAGCGCGGGGTCGACTAAGAGCAACCCTTGGGACACCACTCTAAATAGGGCGTTGAATGTAATGAAGAACAAGGATAAGCTCAGTAAGCCGACGTCAGCTGGTCGTGTGGCCGGCAAAGGCTTGTCGACAAAATGGTCGTCATACTATAACACTGGTGGGCGAAAGGAGAAAAAGACCAGCTCGGAAAGCCAGGCGCGCGAGGTTCAAGAACTCAAGGCACAGGTGGCGCGGATTCCGGAGATTGTCCAAGAGCAAGTGCAACAACAACTCGGAGCGACGATCACCGCCATTGTGCCTACCTTGATCGAGGGGTTGAGTGCGTGGATTGCGGGCGGCCAACAGGGGCCGCCCCCGATTCCTAGCTTCACGGCCAGCAACTCGCAGAACGCGATGGCGGGGCCATTGGTGTCTCCGGCGGAGGCGGCATTGGTGTCTCCGACGCCGGCACGGGAGCTTAATGCACCCGGGTGTACGCCGGCCGCCACCTCTGCAGCAAGCGGCCCCTCCGTCAACTGCACGCCCGCCGTTGGCGGTGCCTCGACATTAGCCGAGCTCGACGCCATCATCACGGTAACTAATTAAGCCTCTCTCGGCCGAGGACTTCATCTCCTTGCCTTTGACTGGGCATCCCTGACGCCCTACATGTTTTCGCAGGGCGCCGCCGACGTTCCGTGCACTCTCCTGCACTTCGTGAACAACGAGTTGGTCGATGTCGCCAAGGGCAAAATCGTTCAACCGGGCAACCCCTTGTTCCACGGTACCCAGATGCCACCCAACTTGTTTAGGGTTCAACTGGTTCGGGTGCTGCCAGGCTGCGACGAGTTGTTACCTCCGATTCGACCCGTCGGGGCCGACGATGATGACGTGATGACCCTCAGCGCCTGCCTGAGCTGGCCCCTGCTTTGGCCGAAGAGCCAGATTCGTTTGGGGGCGGGGGACACCACCCCAAAGACAACACCGCCAGTCGTGCCGGCGCCAAGTCGGCCCCATGGCAAGACCGCCGCAACGGTGCCGGACATCCCTATGCCACTGGATCCAAACATGCATATGGCACAGGATCAGAACGACGACGACGACGATACATTTGGCAACGTCGATCAGTACTTTGCCGATCATGGGTACGGTGGCGACTTCATGGGGCCTCCTTCTGAAGAACCCAACCCAACAAAAGACGTGCGCGATCTAGCTGGTACCGCGGAGAAGCCAAGTTGCAACAGGCGTCGTCTGCAGTTCAGCTCTCAGGAGACGCCTCCAGCTGCCGACTTCACCGAGCCTCAGATAGGCGAGGTGCGAAATATTATCAGCCCCAACACACTCAAGAAGGCGGTCTGTGAGCAGAACTCGGTCCCATTACAGGAGAAGAAGAAGGCACGCAAAAGAAAGACTAACAAGGGTGCGGGCCAGCCGGCACCGAGTACGATCCGTGCTCAGGACGGGCCACCTTCACCTGAGGATTTAATGAGGAGGCTGCATGTGGCGGGTAGGCCGATGCTACCGAGAAATATGCTCGATGCTGCAACCGGTGCTATGCGGAGTCTGCATGACAGTGTTCTTTCTTTGGAGAAGCGGCGTCTCAGAGAGAAGGATGTGGCATACCCGGTTTTCGCGGCCAAGGTGCCAGAGGGCAAGGGCTTTGTGGATAACTCCATCGGGGGTACGATCGTCCTGCGGTTTGATGACATCCACGCTATGTTGAACCTTCATCCGCTGCACTACACCTTCGTTCGGCTATTTTCGCTGAGTATGGAGATGCGGATCATTCGCGACAAGACCCCGGACATCGTGATAGTCGACCCCTTCTACATGCGTGCCAAGATCTTGGGCAGCGCTGGGGACCGGCAAGTCGCGAGTTCTTACCTCGAAGGCGTCATTCTGGCAAACCAAGATAAGGATAACTTCCTCGTGCCTTACTTTCCCGAGTAAGTCCTCCCCTCAACCGCCCCGTAACATATGAATTCTTAGATTTCGATCGTTTTTCTTTTAACATTCCGTGTTTTCTGCAGTGACACACATTGCACGCTCATCCTCCTAAGCCCCAAATATTCCATGGCCACGTATTTCGACCCGGACCGTCAGTCAAACGTAGACTACACAAATGTCAAGAAGGTTCTTGATGATGTTCTCCCCGGCTACGCCAAATCTGGAGGCACCTTCACCAGGCCTATTCGTAAGTACGGCAAGCACGTGTTCTCCCACAATACGACGTTCTGCTGCGTCAAGCAGCCGCCTGGCGGTCAGAAGGGTGCCTACTACGCCATCCATCACATGCGGGCGATCGTACGGGACCATCATCAACTTCTGCTACCGAGTAAACTCAAAGATTGGGCCGCGAGCGTGTCGGCAATCCAGGACGCGGACATCAGACAAGAATTCTTTCGCATCCAGTCGGAGTTTGCGGAAATCATCCATCAAGATGTCCTTCGTACCTCGGGGCAGTTCTACCTCAGAAATCAACCGTCCAACAGTGACATCGACACAATGCTACAAATGCAGGCTGACAACGACCGTTATTTCATGACTCCCACGATAGACGGCGGCTTCATCCACGCTCCGGTCCCTTGAGTCGAGTCGAAAGCAGTGATGCTGTGTCTAGTTCTGAAACATCGATTGGCTCATGTTGTAATTAAACTTTAATGAACTTGTAGTATGTCTCTTTGGTTTCGAGAGTCGTTCAACTTAGATGTAATCGATGCTATTAATGTCTTGCTTTTCTCTTCCGATCGTTCTGTTGCATACTTATATATTGCTTATGTATTGTCTGTGAATTGGTACTAACGTTTCGTTTGGCTAGTGCATAGCGATGCCGTCGTATGTCGTGTACAAGGGTAAGGTTCCCGGAGTCTACGACGACTGGGAGGAGTGTCGGAGACAGGTTCACCGATTCAGCGGTAACAGTTACAAAGGGTACACCACTAGGGCCGAGGCCGAATCTAGATACGCCCGCTATCTAGCGGGAGAGGGGAGGGAGCGTTGGAGGAACCGGATGAAGACGAGTTTCATCGTGATGATGCTCATCGTGATGACCGCAGCTCTCTTCTATGTGATGGTAGTTTAGATGATCGATATCGACTTGTAATGTGAAGACAAACTCGCTACTCGCGGTCTCGAGACTTGTAATATAATGTTCTATCTTTGTTCGGTCTTTTCAATTCGGAGACTAATATGATGAATTGTATTCGGAGACTAATATGATGAATTGTATTCAGAGACTAATCTTCTATTGTATTCGATGAATCTGTTGTTGATGTGTGCTGTCTATATTTTGTCCAATTATACATTTTGTAACCTGTGCAAAAAACAGAAAATAAAAAATAAAAAAACCTAATATTCATACTAATGGCGCATCACATCACAGTGCGCCATTAGTATGCCAAAGGATACTAATGGCGCATCATTAAACAGTGTGCCATTAGTATGCCGAAGTTACTAATGGCGCATCTTGTTGTTGTGCGCCATTAGTATGCCAAAGCACCTGGGTATACATGGCCCCCTAGGAGGCATACTAATGGCGCACTGTTGTATATACTAATGGCGCATCTGAGGTCCGCCATTAGTATACCAGATACTAATGGCGCACCAGTGGTGCGCCATTAGTAAAATATACTAATGGCGTGGCACTAATGGCGCACCACTAATGCGCCATTAATGGCTAAATTAGGTGCGCCATTAGTAGGCCTTTTCCTAGTAGTGATGTATGCTATTGTTTGTTTACTATAGAGCACCCAGAGTGTGAAGCGTGCTACTACGAGTCTCTAGGTTTTGCGGATCATCATCAAGGCAAGTAACACTTTGATCATATCCCTTTATCACCCAGTTTTTATGCATTAGTTTCAACCCTCAAACATTGCATGGTTAGGACTTGATAACATGTGGGATTGGGAAGTAGATGAGGTAGTACCTATTCACCTGTTCATTAACAAACCCTTGGGAGTTACTTCTATGCTGTTTATATTGCTATGCTATGCTCGTAGACGTGGATTGGGTTTGAGTGAAACCATGACAGATGCGAGATTGTTAATTAATGTTTCAACTTAAGGTGGCAACTTTAATACACATCTGGGTGGATTGCTTGTCGGGCACCTGGAGAATCTAGTGTTGTCCTAGGATATCCCGGAGTACCCGTGTGATAATCTTAAGGTCTGCCACCCAGGCTCAAAGGGAACTAAGATATTTCATGCTAGAAACTTCCGTGTGCAGCCACAAGCTATTATGGGCTCTAGCATAGTTGAGTAAGTTGCGTGAAGCTCTTGAAGAGGTAGACTAGCAGGTAGTGGGTTGTAGGTGGTATAGTCTATCCGGAGTAGAGAGTTAATGCTTCTGAAAGACTGTGTCTCGGTCATCCGTTTCTCAAACTTCATGTAGTGCGAGAAATCCAACGGAGGAGATCGAGTCTTGTGGGGAAAAGTGCGCAAACCTCTACAAAGTGTACAAACTAATCATGGTTAGCCATGTCCCCGGTTATGGACATCTTGAGTATCTAGTACTTGGATTATCATATGTATCTCATCACTCTAAATTAATAGTGTTGGGTTGATAATTACTTTTAAATGGGATTGAGTTGGAGGAACCTTCTCAATGATGTTTCAACTACCATGACAGTTAAATAAAATCTATTCCTTTGTTGTAGGGGAAAATTGGATTTTCGCAAAACTTTAACCATAGAGCTTTCCACTAGCCAAATAAGCATATAGTGATAGAATTATTTTGTTCCTACTATACTGTGTTACATTGCCAGCATATTCCATGTGCTGGCCCATTTTCGGGCTGTAACGTATTATGTTGCAGACTTTTCAAACGAGGAGTAAGGTTCGTTAGGTCGTTGTCGTAAAGCTCAGCTATGCCGTTGGATTTGATGGACTCACTTTATCTTCCAAGCCTTCCGTTGTTGTCGTATTAGATGGCCTTAAGCCATATTTATTGTAATAAGTTCTCTCTTGAGACATTCGATGTAATAAGTGTGTGATTGCTACTTTGTTATAAATCCTTCGAGTATTGTGTGTCAGCATTACCGATCGAGGGATGACACTGAAGCACAAAGACTTGACCGTTTGAGGTCGGGTCGCTACAAGATGGTATCAGAGCACACGTTGAGTGTAGGACACGACCACTAAGCTAAAGCCCTAGATCACCACTCTCTTCTCATTTCTGACTCCTCTCCATTTTCTACTCTTTAGGATGGCGGACGCAAGGAACAAGTTAGCACAACTGGATGAAGAAGCACCTTTTGGACAACACTTGAAGGAAGTCACTAAGTACTTGAACAGTAGAATACCAAGCTTCACCGGGACTTACAACACTACTTTACCAGAAGAGGAGTGATGGATGATTCAAGTTCAAGTTCCAGGAAGGATATTCGCGCTAGTCACCAAACCCATAGAGTTTTCCTTTGATGCACCAACCTGGAATCTAGGAAAGAGTATGGCAGCTCACATCACCATGGGACGCATTGGAGAAGTTTGCCATAAGGAGCTTAAGGATACTATCTATCAGATTTGTGGGCGCCGAGATGAGCAATGGGAGATGATCAACACCAGGAAGGATAGATCAATTGCCGCTTTCATCTAGGAGTTAAACCAGCACATTCGTCGCCAGGAGAACCAGATGTGCTCGGGCATGATAGATCTGAAGAAGGTAATGACAAGGATCACAGAACTGGAGGAAGAACTCAAGGCTACTCGCGAATATTGTGAGGAGGAAATCATTGTACTAGTGGAGAAGAATGATGGTCTGGAAAGGAAGCTAGGAGTATTCATGGGAGACCCCGCGCTAGGAGGAGGAGACGAAGAACCCAAGGAGATTCGTTCTGAGGACTACATCATCATCGACGACACCGACACGGACCCCGACGATAGAGATGATGACTATGAAGATGAAGCTGGAGCAGACATCATGGAGTCTTCGACCGATCAATATTTCTAGTAGACCACCACATTAGTAGTAGTATTCCACCATGTATATAGTATAGTCCGAGCACTTTTGTAACGATAGTTATATCGATTGTATGCCTTGCTTGATTGATTGAGTGATATGATTGTGTTTGTCTCATGTGCATGTGGGTAGTGTTTTTCTCACTAGACCTCATTCTATTCTATTCTCTTCCCTCTAAACCCTCAGATGCCTCTGAGACGTGACCCCGGATTTACTTTCCCACCGGAGCTCACTCAGTTGATCCAATAGCAGAATACACTGATGCAATTGTTAGTTTAGAATCAAGGCAACAACAACAACAACCCACCACCACCACCACCAGTTGACAACTTAGCCCACTTTCTGAGGTTGCAACCACTGGTGTTTTCCAGCAGCACCGAGCCGATAGTGGCAGATGATTGGCTCCGCAGGATTGGAAGGGAGTTAACCACTGCAGGTTGTACAGATGCTGAGAAGGTGCATTTTGCCGCACATCAGTTGGATGGACCAGCAGCCTCATGGTGGGAGAATTACATAGTCACCTATCCTATAGCCACTGTTACATGGGATCAGTTTCAGCAAGCATTCTGCACCGCCCATGTCTCAGTAGGAGCTATGAGCATGAAGAAGCGTGAGTTTCGCAACTTGCGCCAAGGGAACCGTACTGTGGGGCAGTACGTGGATGAATTTAGTAAGTTGTCTTGTTATGCCCCTAACGATGTGGCCACAGATCCCGTGAAGCAGGAGAAGTTTATGGAAGGGCTGAATGATGAGATGAGCATGCAGTTGATGGTGGCAACATTTAACAACTACCAGGAGTTGGTAGACAAGGCTCTTATGATTAAAGGGAAGCAGCAGCAAATTAAGAGCCGCAAAAGGAAGTATGGACAAGGAAGATACAACTCAAGAGCTCAGTAGAAGCCTCGTCTAACCCCGAACTCGGGAGGACTTGTTCATAACCATGGAGGCCACACCCACAACGGAGGAAGTACCCATAATCATACTGGCCCAAGGAATGGGAATGGGAATGGATCAAGCAGCAATCAGAACTGTTCCAATCCAGCCACACCCGCCAAGAGAGACCTAAGCCACGTTACTTGTTTCAAGTGCGGGAAGGCTGGACACTATGCCACGGAGTGCCCTAAAGCGAAGAATGGAAACGGTAACGGGAGCGCTGGGAAGAAGCCTAATCCATTCAACAAAGGACAAGTGAACCACGCTAACGTGGAGGAGGTTGAAGGGCAACCAAACATAGTTATCGGTAAGTTTTTGGTTAAGTCTTTTACCGCCCTTATTCTTTTTGATACGGGTGCATCACATTCATACATATCAAGGGGATTCATGGATAAGTTTAAACTACCAACCCAAACCCTTAGGACCCCTCTGTTAGTAAGTTCACCTGGAGCAGAGTATATGGCCAGCTGATGGTGCGACCAGGTACCCCTAACCATTTGTAGCCATGTTTTTCTGTCAGACCTAATAATTTTGGAGTCACAAGGATTGGATGTGATATTAGGCATGGACTGGATGTCAAAGTATGAAGGAAGCATTGACTGTGCTAGTAAATCAATTTGTCTCACCACCCCGGAGGGAAAAAGGATCAAGTATGTATCTAGGCATGCGCCTAGGAGTAGCCAAGTAAATACCCTCACGGGAGTTGTTCATGAGGAAGTGCCTGTAGTGAAGGATAACCCAAATGTTTTTCCATAGGAGTTACCAGGCATGCCACCGGATCGAGACATCGAGTTTTTGATAGAGCTATTGCCAGGTACCGGGCCAATATCAAAGAGACCCTACCGGATGCCCGCAAATGATCTGGAGAAGATTAAGAAGTAGATCAAGGAGTTATTGGAGAAAGGTTACATCCGACGGAGTTCATCACCATGGGGAGCCCCAGTGCTTTTGGTTGAGAAGAAGGATAAGTCTCTAAGGATGGTTGTTGATTATCGTGCATTGAATGAGGTGACGATCAAGAACAAATACCCACTGCCGATGATCAATGATTTGTTTGACCAGTTGCAAGGATCTAAGGTGTTCTCGAAGATCGATCTGCGATCAGGATATCACCAGCTGAAGATATGGGAAAAGGATATACCTAAAACCGCATTTACCACAAGGTACGGGTTATATGAGTATACAGTCATGTCATTTGGACTGACTAACGCCCCTGCCTATTTCATGAGCATGATGAACAAGGTGTTCATGGAATATTTGGACAAGTTTGTTGTGGTGTTCATTGATGATATAATGGTATACTCGAAGAACGAAGAGGAGCACAAAGAGCATTTGCGTTTAGTTCTCGAGAAACTCAGGGAACATCAGTTGTATGCCAAGTTCAGCAAATGTGAGTTTTGGTTGAAAGAAGTTGGATTCCTTGGACACATTATATCAGGAGAAGGTATAGCAGTAAACCCCACCAAGGTATAATCAGTCACTGAATGGTTGGCACCCACTTCAATTAGCGAGATCCGCAGTTTTCTTGGACTCGCAAGATACTACCGGAGATTCATTGAGAATTTTTCCAAGATTGCGAAGCCAATGACAGAGCTATTGAAGAAGGATATCAAATTTAAATGGGTGGAAGAATGTGAAGCGAGTTTTCAGGAGTTAAAGAAACGTCTGACTACAGCCCCAGTACTGATTCTGCCGGATATACGCAAGCATTTCCAAGTGTATTGTGACGCCTCTCGCTTAGGACTTGGAGGAGTACTGATGCAGGATGGAAGAGTTGTTTCATATGCCTCGCGACAATTGAAACCGCATGAGTTAAACTATGCCATGCATGATTTTGATTTGGTTGCCGTAGTGCATGCGTTGAAAACTTGGAGACATTATCTTATTGGAAACCATTGCGATGTATACACTGACCATAAGAGTTTGAAGTACATTTTCACACAGAAGGAGCTGAACCTTAGGCATAGAAGATGGTTGGAGCTTATAAAGGATTATGACATGAAGCTTCACTATCATCCAGGCAAGGCCAACGTCGTAGCAGACGCTCTGAGCTGGAAAAGTTATGCCAACACACTCATAAGCGCAGGGTTGCCAAAGGAGTTGGCAGAGGATCTCAGGGAACTTCGATTGGATATTGTCCCTAGAGGTTTTGTTACAACAATGGAAGTTCAGTCTACATTGTTAGGAAAGATTCGAGAAGCTCAGAAGGATGACAAAGAGATCGCCGAGATAAAAGAGAGAATGAGCAAAGGTAAGGCCAAAGGTTTTCGTGAGGATGGACAGGACACCTTGTGGTTTGAGGACCGTGTTTATGTGCCCAATAACACAGAGATTAGGAAGTTAATACCTCAGGAGGCTCATGACTCACCATACTCGATTCACCCCGAAAACACCAAGATGTATGTGGATTTAAAGGAGCGTTTCTGGTGGACTGGTATGAAGAAGGATATTGCCGAATATGTAGCCGTATGCGATGTATATCAGAGAGTGAAGGCAGAACATCAAAAGCCAGCCGGATTGTTACAACCTATGCTGATACCCGAATGGAAGTGGGATAAGCTTGGCATGGATTTCATCACTGGATTGCCCAGGACCAAATCAGGATATGATTCTATATGGGTAGTAGTTGATCGCTTGACCAAAGTAGCTCACTTTATCCCTGTGAAAACCACCTATACAAGTGCCAAGTTGGCAAAGATATACATGACCAGGATCGTATGTTTGCATGGAGTTCCAAGAACAATTGTATCAGATAGAGGAACCCAGTTTACCTCAAAGTTTTGGAATCAGTTGCATGAAGCTTTGGGAACCAGACTGGAGTTCAGTACAGCTTTTCACCCGCAAACAGATGGACAGACCGAGAGAGTCAACCAGATTCTAGAGGATATGCTAAGAACTTGTGCACTAGATTATGGATCTAGTTGGGATGACAACTTGCCCTACGCAGAGTTCTCATACAACAACAGTTACCAGGCCAGTTTGAAGATGGCACCTTTCGAAGCCTTGTACGGAAGGAGGTGCAGGACACCGCTGTTGTGGGATGAAGTTGGATACCGTCAGTTGTTCGGACCAAATTTGATTAAGGAATCAGAAGAGAAGGTTAAATTGATTAGAGATAGACTGAAGGTAGCTCAGTCCCGACAGAAGAGTTATGCAGATTCAAAACGCAAGGAGGTAGTCTATAAAATCGGAGATAGAGTGTATCTTCGGGTATCACCACTCCGAGGAGTTAAGCGCTTTGGAGTTAAGGGAAAGTTAGCGCCACGCTTTGTGGGACCATACAGAGTTTTGGAACGTATGGGAGAAGTTGCTTATAAGTTGGAATTACCCGAAGGATTGTTAGGAGTTCACGATGTGTTCCACGTTTCTCAGTTGAAGAAGTGCCACGCAGAGATGGCTGACATTCCCCTAAGAGATACAGTACCGCTGGAAGCGATTCAGTTGGACAATGATTTGACCTATGAGGAGAAGCCAGTCAGGATTCTCGAGTTTGCCAGCCGAGTTACCCACTGCAAGGTTATTAAGTTTTGCAAAGTTCAGTGGAGCCACCATACCGAGGACGAAGCCACCTGGGAACGAGAGGATGATCTTCGCAAAGACCACCCACACCTATTTTCGAGCCAACCCGAATCTCGAGGGCGAGATTCATCTTAAGGGGGGGTAGGTTTGTAACATCCCAAATTTTCAATTTGGAATGTTATACATTAGGTCATCATTGCATATCATGTTTTATTGCATTTTGGCTTGATCCTCGAAATCCTAAGCAACTCAAGGACCCTCGGAGAGAGAGTTGGGGATTTCACTGTTTTCATATTTGAAGTTATTCAAATACTGAGACGAGGATTTTTGGTTCTAATTATTTTTCTCTCCAAAAATATTTCATGTTAAAAGATATGAGAGGAGATAATATGACTTCTCCAAAATAAATGAAATATTGGAGGAAAAATATTAAAATCAAATATTTGATTTTATTCGGATTTTATTGCTATGTTATTTGGATTAGAAAAATGCATGTTTTCAAAATTGCATTTTAGGGCCAAGAAAATGTTCATCTTGTTCTAAATATTTTATTTAGACGGTGAAAATTTGTTTTGGCATTTTTAGATTTTTATTTATTTATCTAGAATTTATTTTCGGCGGAATCTGTTTTTTTCTAAACTTCTTTCGCGCCCGACTAGGCCGAGGCCCAGCCGAGCCAGGCCGCTGGCCCGCGCCGCGCCACCGCCTCCCGTGCCCGAGTCCGGCCAGAACACGGCCGTCGCACCGTCGCCGCCCGGGACTCCGCCCCGCCCCCTCCCGCAAGCCACCCCCTGCTTATAAGCCGAGCTCGGGGCCCCTCGGGACCCCAAGCCGCCGCAGCCGCCGCCCTCCGCCGCCGCCTGCTGAAGCCGCCGCCGCCCGCAGCGCCTCGCTGCCTCGTCGTCGCCCCGTCGCCGCAGCCAAGCCCCGCCGGAGCTGCCCCGCCTTGCCGGAGCCTGGCCGGAGGTATACGCCGCCACCGCTGTCGTTCGATTTTATTTTAAAACCGGTTCGGGTTTTTTGAAAACACTAGGTTTTTTTAGAATAGATCGGTTCGCCGATTTTCTCAGTTTACTTACTTAGTGGACGTTCGTCCGTACGTTCATTTTAACGAACTATGTTCACTCGTTAGCTGCAGACAGCGAACGTTCGTTCGTTAGCCTGTTCGTCAGTTTTTCTTTTCCTCGGATTTTCCACGATTATTTCTGATCGCGATTTCTGATGCGATTTTCATTTTAGTTTATCTTTTCACTCGTTTATCGGAATCAGGCGATTCAAGCGCCTAGAGTGTCGTCTCGAAACCCTCTCTATGTTTAACCAACTTGAACAAGATTTTGATACAGTAAATTTTGACCTTAGTCTAGATTAGTAATCGGATCTTGTTTTTTCGCAGTTTGAGTTTCGTTGCTCCGTTTGATTTGATTCTTTTTGCAAACCGGAGTTCTTAAGTTGAACTTTCTGGTTAGATCTCTTATTTCAGTTTTACCCATGCTTCTTTGCTTGATTGCTTATGTATGCTATTGTTTGTTTGCTATAGAGCACCCGCAGTGCGAAACGTGCTACTACGAGTCTCTAGGTTTTGCGGATCATCAGCAAGGCAAGTAACACTTTGATCATATCCCTTTATCACCCAGTTTTTATGCATTAGTTTCAACCCTCAAACATTGCATGGTTAGGACTTGATAACATGTGGGATTGGGAAGTAGATGATGTAGTACCTATTCACCTGTTCATTAACAAACCCTTGGGAGTTACTTCTACGCTGCTTATATTGCTATGTTATGCTCGTAGACGTGGATTGGGTTTGAGTGGAACCATGACAGATGCGAGATTGTTAATTAATGATTCAACTTAAGGTGGCAACTTTAATACACATCTGGGTGGATTGCTTGTCGGGCACCTGGAGAATCCAGTGTTGTCCTAGGATATCCCGGAGTACCCGTGTGATAATCCTAAGGTCCGCCACCCAGGCTCAAAGGGAACTGAGATATTTCATGCTAGAAACTTCCGTGTGCAGCCACAAGCTATTATGGGCTCTAGCATAGTTGAGTAAGTTGCATGAAGCTCTTGAAGAGGTAGACTAGAAGGTAGTGGGTTGTAGGTGGTATAGTCTATCCGGCGTAGAGAGTTAATGCTTCTGAAAGACTGTGTCTCAGTCATCCGTTTCTCAAACATCATGTAGCGCGAGAAATCCAATGAAGGAGATTGAGTCTTGTGGGGAAAAGTGTGCAAACCTCTGCAGAGTGTACAAACTAATCATGGTTAGCCGTGTCCCGGTTATGGACATCTTGAGTATCTAGTACTTGGATTATCATATGTATCTCATCACTCTAAATTAATATTGTTGGGTTGATAATTACTTTTAAATGGGATTGAGTTGGAGGAACCTTATCAATGATGTTTCAACTACCATGATAGTTAAATAAAATCTATTCCTTTGTTGTAGGGAAAAATTGGCTTTTCTCAAAACTTTAACCATAGAGCTTTCCACTAGCCAAATATGCATATAGTGATAGCATTATTTTATTCTTGCTCTATTGTGTTACATTGCCAGCATATTCCATGTGTTGACCCATTTCTGGGCTGCAACATATTATATTGCAGACTTTTCAGACAAGGAGTAAGGTTCGTTAGGTCGTTGCCGTACAGCTCAGCTATGCCGTTGGAGTTGATGGACTCACTTTATCTTCCAAGCCTTTTGCTGTTATCGTATTAGATTGCCTTAAGCCATATTTATTGTAATAAGTTATCTCTTGAGACATTCGATGTAATAAGTGTGTGATTGCTACTCTGTTATAAATCCTTTGAGTACTGTGTGTGTCAGCATTACCGATCCAGGGACGACACTGAAGCACAGAGACTTGGCCGTTTGTGGTCGGGTCGCTACACGGGACCAATGGGAAATTTCCACATGTAAAATTCTGATTGGCCGAAGGGAACACCTGTCAGCTCCTTAGTGGGCCAGATGTCGCCCGTCCATTGTAGGAGACATGCCTATTATACGTCGACAAGTGGTTGGGCCCAACAGAGGCCCATATAGGTTAAAAAGGTCGGCCCAGTCAAAGGCCCATAGTACTTACTCTGGTACTAGTGGGCCAGCCCAATAACGGCCTGCTTAATAAAGGCCCATTTACGCCCCAAAGCCAGATCTGGCCCGTTAATTGGTTGTCGAATATTTGGGACCAATTACAGCCCAGTGACTTTCGGCATGTTAGAGGCCTGATGTAGACATGGGCCCATTTCAGCCCGGTGTGACTTCCGGCTTGGGAATGGCCCGTGCTGCCCATGGGCCATATATGGTCCGACGGGAAATCGGGCCCACTAACGGCCCGTGATAAAGGTGGCAACAGTTAAGCCCAATGTGACTTTGGGCCTATTAAAGGCATGTCGCATAATTCGGCCCGTTGATGTTTGTACTAAGCTTTCGGCCTCTTAAAGGCCCATGATATCAGTGAGACAACTAAGGCCCGAGATATGTTTCGGCCTGGTAACTGCCCGTGATATAACTGGGCCCAAAAAGGCCCGGTCTATATTTCAGCCTCCTAAAGGCCCATCGACGACTAGAGAAAATTGAGGCCCAGCATGCATTTCGGCCTGCTAAGGCCCATGGTTTCATCTAGGCCGTAACAGACCAGTACAATATTCAGCCTCTTAATGGCCCAACGCTACCTGGGACAAACTAAGCGCTGGGTCCATAAAAGGCCCAATTAAAATATAGGCCGGTGTAAGTTGTGGGCCTCGCACAAAGTGTGAAGGCCCCAATCATTCGGGCCCAAGAAAGATGCAGGCCGGCCCAATTGTGGTCCGCTAAAATAAAGAAATTACAACATAATAACTAAGAATAAACCTACACTATACAATAAAGGATTTATGGTACATTACATCCACTGGGCATCGAAGTTCGCAACCAGTGATCATAAAGCGCAACAAAGAAGCAGATTACAAAAACTGGGCACCATTGCAGCGTAACAAAATAATACTGAACCGAGATCACTTCCAAGACAGTTCAAGAAAGGTTTGCCTTGTGCGGGAACTGTTGCGCAAGCTGCTAAGCAAGGCTGTGAGACCGGCCTAGCATGTCGGTCATAGCTTCCAGGTGTAGCTATTTAGCAATGAGGTTCTCATTGGTGTTCTCCGCAATCTTTCTTAGAGATAGGACTTCAAGTCGAAGTTGAGTTGTAGAATTCCTTTCTGCTAGAACTTGGGACTGAAGAAGTCAAACTAATTCAGACAACGAATTCTGTGAGCTTGTCTGACTGCTAGCCTCAAGTAACTTGAACACTACATCAAGACAAGACTTTGGGGTTGTCTCTCTATCTTCAAGATGTTTTGCCTTCTTTGCTGCAATATATGTTGGGTTTGTCTCACAGCCTTCAGCAGATTTGTGCATGCCATCAGGCATATCACCCTGAAACAAAGCAGAGAGATGACAGGTTTTGCACGTGTATAAACAAAGATGATAACTGTGCTGTCAATTCCATCCAATTTCAAATTAGAAAATAAGGAGTAAGTTCAAAATATCAATAGTATAATTTGGTGTTGTTCATAATGCGGGGAGCTTCACCACACTACTGGATTACCATGTCAACATAACAAGCATAGATGAAGGGCAAAGAAAATCATTGTATCTATTTTGGTTAATGTGCATGGCATGTTGTTCATATCATTAGCCACATCAGTAAGATAAAACAGGAGATGACAAGGTGCAAACGTGGGCTGCTTCACCACACACTGGATTATAGATCCACAAAAACAAGCATACATATAGGGAGTATTGAGTAATGTGCATGGTATGAATAAGGAATTTGGTTTTACAAGTAAAACTTAGAACTTACGGTTCTTGCGAATATGCATTTTGGTAGAAACAACAAACTAAACAGCAGTAAACGATAAGGAGTATGACCAAATTAAACGGCGGTTGAGGATAAAGGCTTTAGAAGGACTGACTTACATTAACAGTTAACACCGGCTTTATAATGCCCTTCTCCATGTCAAGGGAAGGATAACTCAAGAATTTTAGCACAGAATCTTCTTCATAAGCATTGCATGTACTCTACATTTTGTAGAGAGTAATTATAGATATGATAATACTGGAAGGGATAGAGGATAATGAAGATAAGATGCAGATTGATGCTACATAATCAACTATCAATCCCTGGAAGTACAAGTGTTATAGAAAATGTACTGACAAGAGCAATGGGCTACACTTCTGCACTAGCATTGTCTGTGTATTCTACTTTTTGGTAAAATTAAATATAGATCTGATCTTTTTTAGTAAATGGTGGGCGAGGGAGATAAGATGCAGAATGCTACACAATGAACCAATCCCTCTTCCCATAATACAGGAGTGTTTTGAACACTGGTGTATGGTACAAAACATTCTTATATTATGGGACTGAGGGAGTATCTGTTAATGTAAGTACAGTGATAGAGGACGTTCAGTCCTTAGAAGAGGACTGCAGAGCTAAACCTCTTCAAAAGCATTGGGTTAATTCTAAATATATGTAAGAGTCCATACGGATCTTATAATGTCCACCAAATGGACGATAACGAGGCTAAATGTGCAGTGATGGTACATAATCAACTAGCTATGAAAGCAAGTATGGTCATACATGGCAAGAGGTACTCACAAGAGCAATGCAGTGTGCAGTATAGTTGCGAGATTCTGTGGTCCCTTGAGAATGAATGTTCTTTTGCTAACAGTTTTCGTACAAGTGAGACGTTGAGGCAAATGCAGATATGTAGTTCAAATTGTGATGTGATATCATAGACAGTACCTTACGCTGCAGCCGAGACCAATGTGTAACAAGATTATTCCAGTCACCGTCGGATAAATGTAGCACCAGAGACTTTACAGAAATTTCGTTTAGAGGCTTGCCATTGAAGTGTGCTTGCCTCAGGTAGGAACGATACTTCATCAATGAGTGCTTGAAAAGCGCAACCAACCCTTGCTCGTCTTCACAATCCAGTTTGGTCCTCGCCTATTTAAAAGAATGAAATCTTGCGTCTACTGTCAGCAGAAACATATGCAGTAATGACCATGAATAATATTACTACATTACTTACGCGTAAGTTGCGAAGGAAGACTGGAAATTGTTCTGTGTCTGCGGTATAATCTTTCCATGAAGGAAAGATGCGTGCAAAGTTCCTGACAACAATATAAGCTTCGTCTTGTAAACTAGGAAGAAATGGAACAGGGGTCCTATTTATTGCAATTGGGGCTCTCTCTAGTTCGAAAAGGTATTTGGCAACTGGATTTGGTGTACTCTTTGCTAGAATGGGGGTTTTGCGTCGTATAGCTGGTGCAGCCGGGGTCTGCTGAGTTGGGGCATCAGAAATGACCAGTGTAGTAGGGCTAGAGTTTGCTAGAGTTGGGGTGTTTTGTGGGTTAGGTGATATTGCAACTACACCTAATGGGCTATTTGATTTATCAGGTGCCACTACCTTTCCCAAATACTTTGCTTGTGCTCCTCCATGATCAGCAATCGCCCTCTTCCTTTTGAACGTCTGATACACAACGACAACATTTGAATGGATAAATATGGTATGATGACAGATGAAATATGTACTCGAAATGGATAGGTAGGGCGTATTCACATACACGATGTGTAAACTAATCTAATGGCAGTTCGACAAAGTAGAAGCAATGCAAAGCATCAGTTGCAAGATATGTGCGATCAATATAACCTTGGAAAGTTAGAGCAAGCACCTTGATGGGTGAATAAGATAGGGCATCTTCCTCCGACTCCTCCACTAGGGAGCTACATTCACTTAGGTCTCCCTCTAGCTCAGAATCACTGTTGGGATCATATTCTGAGCATGAATATGTAGGTGGAGAACATTTGCATTGCATTGCATCCAGACTTGATTTCAGTCCCTTAATGCCATGTTTGACAGCCATGGCATTGTTCTGCTTTATTCTTTTCATGCATGCAAGCTCATAATCATTATGATGCTGTTCAGAATCTGAGATTCATGAAAACATAAAAAGTAATCAGATTATCTATGGAATGCATTGCAGATTCAACTCGAAGAGTGTCTCCCTATAAACCCTTGCATATGCAAAGTTCACCCCCCAACCGTGCTGACCAGACCACACACAGAAATACAAACCCCTTATGTCTCTACAACAGGCAGACACACATTTCAAAACTGAAGTAGGAACATCAGAATCATATGAAATTCATATTTGAACTAATAAACGAAGGAATTATGAGTAGCATAATTTTTAGCTTCAAGGGTGGAGTGTTGGTAGTGCGACACAAAGCAAGTAGGCAGATTGTATTCCATGTAAAAGATTGAAGCCTATGTAAAAGCTGGAAATGACACTTTCTTTCTATACAATGCAGTGTTCATTGCCCACACATGAGTGAAGAGATCACATAGAGAAATACCATTCACTCATGTCTACGGTTCCACTATTTAGACACAGGGTGGTCCACCCTAAAAGAATATTGACAACAAATATGACAAGGCAAGCATAGATGTAGTGAATCAATCATTTACTTGTGAGCTTACTAGGACAATTATGAAGAATTGTAAATGCAGTAAGAGACCGTCCAAAATCCTCCTAGAGTCATGCCGTCTGGGGATGGCAAGTCGCCGGCGAGGCAGGCGGCTGGGGGCGAGTAGAGATCGGAAGCGCGCAGCAGAACAGAGGGGAATCGGGGCCTGGGACGACCCAAAATCCTAGGCTGGGCCGGCCCACCGTGGGCACCTTGTAGAGATACACACCCGAGCGGCGAACATGCATTTTTGAAACTAATTTAGGAACATTTACCTGACCAATTAAAGACTCTGTTTTAATAATATCAGATTCGTATTTGAACAACTAAGCTTGTTTAGCTTGATGGGTGGAGCAGTGCTATTATGACACGAAGCATGTATTCTGATCTTATAGTGATCATAAAAGGGGGAAACTCTAAGCATATTTTTTTAGCAAAAGAGGGTTTCCCCTTCGATTTCTATTAAAGAAACCACCACGGAACCAACATGATCAATTAAACTGTATTATGACTGTGCCATGGCAGATTTGAAGCTGCAAACCGGAGAAATGATATTTAGCAGCCATTGTTTGCTTCAAACTAAGAACTAAATTCTAAGAGTTGAAAAGAAAGTAGAGTAACCAAGTTAAGATCTATTTTCTGGTTGAGATCAAAAGGTTGAGGAGATATGAAGTACCACCTCTCTTGCGGCGCCGTATAGGCATCGGGGGTGCGATGGCTGTCGGTGGCATTGAGGCAGATCTGCGATGGTAGACGGGTGCATCGGGGGATAAGTCCCGTTGCGGTGGAAGAGAAGGCCGTGTGAGCGGCCCCGGCAAAGAGGACGACGGCGCCGATGAAGTGAGAGGACGTGATCCAAGAAGGTCATGATGAAGTGACACGACCGCCTCTGAGCCCATTTTGACACGGTTGGCGCCCATGGTGTATGAATGGGGCTGACAGGTAGGGCGGTTGTGTCACGTTTGAGTGAAGTTACAAACCTGCCCCTATTGATAATATTTGCCTACACCGATTTCGGCCGAGTCAAGTTTGTTTTGCCGCCCACCGTGTATGAATGGGGAAATGGAGGGAGAAACAGAGGTCTTTCGGACGAGCTTGAATCAAATGTGTTTTGCCGCCCATGTTTGGCACCCACCGTGTCGGAATGGGCTCAGAGGCAGTCATGTCACGTCTAATTGAAGTTACTAACCTGCCCCTATTTAGAGCAGTGGAAATCGGGCCAATGGATTGTCCGTGTAATGGGTAGACAGTAATTTCCATCTCCCAAACACTTGGCTTCGGGCAGCCGACGTGGGAGTGGACATTTTGCCGCTTCTTTCGAATTTTGGGACAATAAGCATCCACGTTTACCCTGGCAACTAAATTCGAATCCATTTTGTACTCCTATATGAATCTTTATAAATCATTCTATGTGCTTTTATATATCTTCAGAAGGACGACAAATATGTATTCCACTGTCATATATGAATATGGTTTACAAATACCAATACTAAAATCCAGAAGCTAGAATCTAGTTTAAGGTGAATTCGAATATTTGGAACACTTCATGTCCAACTCAAATGTCACATGCAGCATAATGTGTACTCCCATTTAGATATGTACACAAGCGATGTATCAAGATTCAAATACCGAGTCAATCAACCAAGAATGTACAGAACTAACAAACATATAAACACATATAGAGTATATGGATCAACAATATCAACTAACATACATAAGCCAGGCCGTTGTACTTTTTTTGCTACAATAGCATCCTTTTTTTAGCCAAGCTACTACAGCATCTTGGCCCTTTCCAATGCGTGCCACTTATGGTCCATCTATACTACTATTATTGGTGAATGCACATTCAGCCCGATTGGCATATTTGTAGGTATGGCACAGCAATCAAAATGAAATGTCTCTGAGTCTTATCAATTAATACATACTTGTGCTCAAAGAAAATTACAAACCAAAAACCAAAAAACAAAAAACAATTATTACATGATCTCTAAAACAAATGGTTTGATTGATTACATGAACAAACAACACAAAGGTTATTCAACGATGGAAAGAACATTTCACCTATGATTTACCAAGTGGGAATTTAATTTCCTTTTTTCCTTCAGGACCTTAACAATGTGGTCAGTCTCAGCTTGCTTCGTTTTGAAATCCACCAAATATTTAATGGTTGTCTTGAGTACTGCTTGTGATTGTGTTGTTTGCTTCCTCAACATGTCAACTTCATCTCTAAGTGCAGAAGCAGAATCTCTTTCTACCACTAGTTTAGCCTCTAGAGCATCAGCAGTTGGCAATTCATAATGCACGATTGGGCCGGTGCCACTGCTGTGGGATGATACAACGTCCATGGGGACCTCGCTCTTTGATCTTGGGCTAACCTGTTTTGCCATTAAAGTTCCGATTGGATTCAGAAAATTTTGAAGTTAGCAAAACATCTCAACTGGGAGTTATAACAGCAAACCAGTTAAACAAACAAGGAATTAAAGAGTTTCAATTGGATGCTGAAAAGTAGTTATTAACATCATTGTAACCCGTTGTTGCAGCAGCAAAGCAGTTAAACAAACAAGTAGCTATTTAAGTTCAGGCAAACAGGTAATTCTTAACAGTAAGTATCAAACACATAGATAGGCGCAGTCTATAATAGGATTAACAGGCTGTGGCATTATGTAATCAGTAGCAAACTAAATTAAGCCAAGCAACGTAATTGAACAATTTTGCAATAAGTGGCTAACTAAAATTCCGAGAAGCAGGTAACTGAACTTACGCTAGTTCTTTGTACAGGCACACTGCAACTTCTTTTTCGCTTACAAGGTTGTACGAAGGAGTCCATGGCATCAATTGCTTGGATACGCAGTCCCAATACTTCTTTCTTCCCACACTGCATTGGTAAGTCGAATGGTTAATCTGGTAAGATGGTGCGTCCTTGATATGTTATATGAGGACGTGTAGTCAGACTAGTTGTAGCCACACACATCACATTGGCTTTTACTATATATTTCATGCGATTACTTTTGGCATATCGAGATCTAAGCAATCTACAATAGGATGAAAAGACTGGCATCCTTCACATTATTGGTGAACTCAGTTCATAGAAACAAGCAATTCAACCATTTTGTGGGTAAATCAAAAGCGCCATTGGAATATTTTTTCACTACCCCAATCATACACGCAAAAAGGGGCGACGCCACCATAGGGGCTGGTATGGGCGGCCGCCTCGGGTGTCTGGAAAGTGTGCACCTAGTTTGAGTCGTCTAGATTGGACCAGGCTAGTTTTGTTTGTCCCAACGCATGAGCAGGCAATGTAAAAAATGAAGAAAAACGTTTCAATTTGGATGGGCCAATAACATAAGTGCAAGGCAGGCCCTATAGCAGGCTCGCGGCCCAAACGAGCGCCTCCCATATCGATCGACAACAGGAAAATCCCAATTCATTCGCTCTAGCCTCGAGTCTGGTTGGCTCCTAACCTAGCCGCCACTGGACAGACCGACATAGCACTTCCTCGCGCCCTCGTTGGAGGGCGGTCGCCGGGCTTGAAGAAAACGGAAGGACAAGAAGATGAAGATCCAACCCTGGGTGTAGCCTGCGTGGGAGGCAGTGGCGGCAGCATGGGCATGGCATCAAGCTTGCGCAAACGGACAGTCGCAGCTTGCAAGAGTAGCATGCGGAACGAGTAGGTACATCACATCCATGATTATATCTAATTCAACTCTTCAATTTCTGGCCAATAGTTAAACGTGACGGTGTTGTAAAACTGTTTGTATGTAGGGAATCTATGAGAAAATGAAACCAATTTCTACTTATTTTATAACTCCCCCAATCAATACTGAACTGACTGAATCTGATGTATCTAATCAAGTTTCCGGTGCAAACATCCAAGCTCATGTTGTTCTTGAGCCTGAAGTGTCTAATGAACAGACTGCTAATGAAGGATTTGATGCAAACATTTTACATGCTCCTGGTGATGAACATATAGTGTCTAATGAGGGATCTAATGCAAGCATTTTGCAAGCTCATTGAAGGATTTAGTGTCTAATGATGATCTGCTATGTTGAGAGAGACATAGAGATTTGCAGGCATTGATGACAAGCAAATTATAGTGCATTTTCATGGCTTGAGGAAACGTCGAGGCCATCTACCAGAAAGTCCCCATATCATGACAACGTAGCATAAATACTTTTCTAATCTGTTGTTTGAAACTATTGGCATACTTGTGCAGGATAGATATATTGATATGCAGTTTGCGCACTGGTTATAGGTGCAATTACACTTCGATATTTTCAGCAGAGAACGAATAATTCAAGCAGGTACAAACCATGTTTGTAGTCCTTGTACACCATGTTGCATTTTGTGTTTTTTGGTGCTTGCATCATTTAGTGTTTATAATCTGAACTACTTTGGATCATTAGCTGGTTTTCAAAGTGCATGTAGCTTCACATTTCTCAAGTTTTGTTGATTTCCGGAGTGCAAGTGCCTTCGTATTTTTTAAGTTAAATGTTCGCCCCTCGTAACTTGAATTCGTGGATCCGCCACTACACACAAATCATACACGAATGACAGTATGAATTAAATGAAATGCAGGGACTTAAGCTAGCTCGTTGTACAGGCTCACTGCAGCTCTGCTTGCGCTTGGGATGCTCCTTGTACAAGTCCATGTTACCACTTGCTTGGATGTGCAGGCCTTGTGCTCCTTGCATCCCGCTCTGCATTTGGACATGGCAAATGGTTGATCAAATAAGAGGAATCGACCTTGTTGTTGTACCGGAGGACAGATACTTACAAGGTTATACGGGTGTGCAGGATGTGTACCAGATCCCGTAGCGCCGTCATGCTTCACTAAAAAAATGGATTTGCTTGTTTCAGATGATATCTCCAGAAGAAAAAAGAGTTAAAGTCAGAGTTGCATAGGCGTGTAAGCTAAGAGAGCAAGGAAAGGATATCCAAACATCGTCCGAACAGTGCACAAGGGAGTGATGTGTGGATACCTAGTTCAGGCCGACGTTTGGGCATGCTCGCGTAGCTAGAGTGCGGGTCACTTCAGAGCCGTTGAGGGTGATGCGCTGGCGTTGGCTAGCCGCGCACGGATGCAGATCTAGAGTGGAAGCGGAGCGCTATGATGCGGTGGACGAGAAAATTGGTGAAGCCCCAGAGACCTCGGGGGGCGGAGGTGCGACGATTTGCTCGGATGAAGTAGCCCCGGTGAGCTGGGAGATGGCGTCGATGAAGCGCACCTGATGCAGTGGAAGTCAGTGTCTGTGAGGCACGTCGTTTGCGGTGGCCAACATTGTCGGTGGACCACCCGGTGTGGTGGACGAGGGCGTAGATGAGGTAGCTCTGGTGCGGTGGTGAAGTGTGATTGTCGTCATCGTCCTCCGGAACAGAGGTGGGGAAAGAGATGAGACGTGGGGCAATTCGAACTTTGCTTGGGTTGGCGGCGAATTAGGTATTTGAGCAATCTGGGCGCGGAAGGGGACGGTGGAGAAGGGAGATTTTGCAGGGCTGAAATTGGGGCCGCCAGATATTTCAATCCGAAACATGGAAGCGCGAACTTATTTTGTCGTCGTCCTTTTTTGGGGGGGAGGGGTGGGTCACTAACATGTGGGCCAGCCACCTGTTGGGCCCACATGTCATGGACACAAAGGTAGGTGCCTTAAGGCACCCAAGCATCCGTCTGGCTGGGTGGCTGGGTGCTAAGCCACCGTACGACACACGTGACCACCACGACACGACCCTGGTCTACCTGGTGCGCCTACATTTGAGAGGCGATTTGAGAATGCAAACGAATCTTCTTTCATTTGCAAATGAATCTGTATGTATTACCATGCCCGTGTTTTCCTTGCAAATAATTAGTCATTCCAAACGAGATACTATAAATTAATTAATGAGGAGTTATTCGAAAAAACGAAATGGTATCCACGGTATCCACGCTAACGTGGATTAGAGTGTGTGTCACATAATTAGTTATTTGAATTAGAGTGTGTGTCACATAGCGATCTCCAATTCTAACGTGGATTTCGCATTTCACTGTATCCATGCTACTTTTTTAATACAAATTCATATGTATATGATGAAAACCATGGTAGTCAGAAAAATTTTGGATGGATTCAAACATATGACCTACAAAATAGCACAAAAAATCAAGTCAATGTCAACTTTTCGAAACCTAGTATGGCACGAATTCGAAATAATTACCCATATGCATGGTTCTTAGATCAAATCTTACAATGCACACCAAATTGAAACATCGATATTAAGTCTCATACTATCTACATTCAAATGTTGTTTTTAGCCCCCCCCCCCCCCCCGCGCGCGCACACGCTACATACTTCATGTATCGGTCAATCTTCCTCTCCTAACCACCTTAGGAAGCTATGGGTTTCCAACACACATTCATTCTTTCTCTCCATGTTTCGATCTCTAACTCTCTCAACTACACAACCCCCCTTTTCCACTCTGTTACCAAATGTATTTACCTCACACGCCCGCCATTGCACCCCATGCCGAGCTCTCTCTCTCTCTCTCTCTCTCTCTCTCTCTCTCTCTCCCTCTCACTCTCTCGCGCTAAATACATGCATTGCCTATCTAGCCCCTAACCTCTCATGCGCACGCACGCACACTGCCTATCTAGGTCACTCCCTCGAGACTATCTCACTCTTTCTTCCGCACAACGGGCCACACTCGGTCAATCTCGCTCTCTTTATCTGAGTCTCGTTTAACCTCGTTTTCTTTCACACACAAATGATATCTCCCTGTTCGGGCCTCGATCGACACACTCTATACTCTCTCATGCAGATTGTCTATCTAGGCCAGTCCATCCAAGACGCCCCCACTCTTTCGACCTCATGGCGGGACACGCTCGCTCAATCCCTCTCTCTCTCTTCCTCTCTCTCTCTCTCTCTCTCTCTCTCTCTCTCTCTCTCTCTCTCTCTTTGTATGTCTCAATTGACCTCGCTCTTTCTCGGACAAAAACGGTATATCACCATGTTTGAGCCCAATTCGACCTATTCACATTGTATACTCTCTCACGCACATTGTCTATCTAGGTCACTCTCTACAACCCGTCTCACTCTTTCGATCGCAAGATGACCCTATGTGATCGATTGACCTTGCTTCCTCCCACGTACAAAATATATCTACACGTCTGTGACTGGATCATCTCTCAAGCTCTATCTTACAGCCCTCACCCTTGCCAAAAGCTCAATCGGATAATATCTCTCCAGAGCATATATATCTGTTCAATGAATGTCAGACCACACTCACTTTGTCTCTCTATCTATATGTCTCTCGATTGACCTTGCTTTCTCACGCTGTAGCTTCCACACATTGAAGCTACCTCTCCATCCCTCGCAAAGCCGGAGCTATTTACATTGCGAGGGGCACTCCAACCTTGGATTAATTTGTGTAGGCATTTATTCCATTCGGTTTAGATTATATTTTCATAGCATTCGGCCCACAACTACTCCAAACACCATTGCAACCCCCGCAACTTCCCTAGTTGATTTCCCTCTGGCTCGGTCATCGCTCTCTCGCACGTCCTTTCTCGCCTTCAACGTTGCACCATGGTATTATTGCAAAAAACTCGGTTGTTCTCTTTAGTTATTATAAATAAGCTACAAAACTACACACTGATTGTCCACTTGGAATGGAACAAATTTCGACCCACAAATTAAAGTGCTACAAAGTACACACCGAGGGGCCCACATGTCATGAAAAAATTTGGACCCATATACAAATTAAAAAATAAAGGATGAGGATCGAACATGCGAGCAGGGCCTTCAAGCCGCACGTCAATAGGCGACATACGTAGAACAACAATGTTTGTTGTACCTCCCTTTGTTCACATAATGTTTTTATATTACCACAACCTATTTAATGGATAACATGTAATATTATTTTTAGTACTATTCACCTTCACTTACTGGTGGGTTCCATGTGTGCTCTCTCTCCTCCCTTTCTGCGTTTAGACGCACGGGCAAACATGAAGAACTCGCGGGCGATATTGCCGTTGACCATATCTGGACGCGTCACAAGTTACGGCACCAGTTTCACGTACTAGCAACACTAGTCAGTGTGTACATGCAATGCACATTAATTTGGAAGTATATTAAGTGCATGCGGATATTAAGTGCACCAGTTGACTCGTTGGATGACAAGGAATACATGTGGCTTGATGACATTTTATATTTAATTTGATACGGCTCTAGCAGAACATTCAATCGATCAAACCATAGATTTCGCTCAGTCTGACTCCAACTTTAAATTATACGACGATCGATCTAAAATAAACAGAAATGGTAAACGTTCCGATTTTAAGCATGGCAATCCAAATGTTTTTCATGGCAAATTTAGATTACGTGGCGGCGGCGGGGGCGTCTTGCAGTGGGAAGCGGCTCCTCTGCCGTGCTCTGTGTGTCGTCGGGCCACTGACCGACAGCGACGGCGGCGCCTTGCGCCATTGTTGGCGTACTCCTAGACGTTGGCCTAGCTTCAAGGAAGACCAAAATGTTCTGGACTTCATAGCGAGTCAACTGGAGGGAGGAGGCGACTGGCGTTGGTGTAAGTAAGCGGTCGACGGCGGCCATCCATGCCGCTGAGGGGGGCACTGGCACCCGCGCGGGGACAGGCGCTGTCAGCGGCGCGGCGGAGACATTCGTGTGCATGGGCACCGGCATGGGCGTGCACGTCAGTGCATGCACAGGCGCATACGCTGGCAGGTGCACGGGCACCGCGTTAGTGCACGCGCAGGCGCATGCACTGGCAGGTGCACGGGTGCATGAAAGTCGGCGGGGACCTCGTGGAACCCCGTGGCATCAAGCTCGGTGACAATGTGTGGCTCCCAGCCCATCAATGCCACAGGGATAGCCGTCGGCGCAGTCGGGGCGACGGGAGCCGGAACAGGAGCGAGGACAGGCACGGCGTCTTCCTGCAAGGCCAGTTCAAGCTCGTCCCAAAGCGCCTTATGTTCTTGAGACTCCGGCTGGGTGTCTTCCTCAGGAAACTGGAACACTAAGGGCAGACCATTGTGATGTGGCATGGCGTACATTTAGGTCAGGCTGGTTGGAGGTAGACAACAGGAGAATCGGAGAGGAAGAGAGAATATTGTAGCGATACCGGGTAGTGCGGGGTTGATTTTAAACTGCGGCGCCGGCGACAACTAAAAAAATCTTGGAAAATAGAAGAATCGCCTAGAACAAGAGACGTTGTGGCTGGTCGAGATGGAGCTAACCACACCTATCCTTCGTGCCACGTTAGCATGATGAAGCTGTGTGGCTAGTGGGGTGTTTTCGACCGACTGGCAGGGTCCCGAGGTCGAACCATAGGTACTACGTATGATACAGTATATTTCTACACGCACATTTTTCCTTCGTGCCGAGACATGGCACACCCTACCACGCGGTTTCGGGGTCCTTCCGGGTGGTGCACGCATATATTCTTCCTGACGTGGGACACCCTACCAAGAGGCAAAGAAATCTATGAAAGAAAAAGGTATTAAAGCTGAAGATGTTAAGAATTTACCTCCTATTGAAGAAGTACATGGTCTTAATTTACCGCCTGTTGAAGAAATACATGGTCTTGATAACCCGACACAGGTAGTAAAGGTAAATTCTCTCTATAGATATCATAAAGCTGAAATCCCATTTACTAAGTTTGCTAGCCCATGCTTGGATGAGTTTGATGACTTTATGGTTAAACAAGAAAACTTCAATGCTTATTTTGGTAGGGAATTAAAACGCAATGCTGATATGCTTGAACACTTGGGTGATTATATGGCTAATATTAAAGGTGAACTAAAACTTATTAGTAAACATGCTTCTATGGTTACCACTCAAGTAGAACAAGTACTTAAAGCTCAAAATGATTTGCTCAATGAATTGAATAGTAAAAATAATGATAATGATGTTAGATTTATGACTAGAGGTGGTAAAATGACTCAGGAACCCTTGTATCCCGAGGGCCATCCTAAGAGAATTGAGCAAGATTCTCAGAGAAATAATATTGATGCACCTAGTCCTTCTAAAAGGAAGAAAAAGAAAAATGATAGGACTTTGCATACTTCTAGTGAACCTGTTATCGACACACCTGAGAATCCCAATGATATTTCTATTTCTGATGCTGAAACACAATCTGGTAATGAGCATGAACCTAGTGAAAATGTTAATAATGATGCTCAACCTTGTAATGACAATGAAGTAGAGATTGAACCTGTTGTTGATCTTGATAACCCACAATCAAAGAATCAACGTTATGATAAGAGAGACTTTGTTACTAGGAAGCACGGTAAGGAAAGAGAACCATGGGTTCAGAAACCCATGCCTTTTCCTCCTAAACCAACCAAGAAAAAGGATGATGAGGATTTTGAGCGCTTTGCTGAAATGATTAGACCTATCTTCTTACGTATGCGTTTGACTGATATGCTCAAAATGAATCCTTATGCTAAGTACACGAAAGAAATTGTTACTAATAAAAGAAAGATACCAGAAACTGAAATTTCCACCATGCTTGCTACTTTTAAGGGTGGAATTCCAAAGAAACTTGGAGATCCAGGAGTACCAACTATACCATGCTCCATTAAAAGAAACTATGTTAAAACTGCTTTATGTGATCTTGGAGCCCGTGTTAGTGTTATGCCTCTCTCTTTATATCGTAGACTTGATTTGAATAAGTTGAAACCTACTGAAATATCTTTGCAAATGGCTGATAAATCAACTGCTATACCTGTCGGTATTTGTGAGGATGTGCCTGTTGTGGTTGCAAACGTTATTATTTTAACGGACTTTGTTATGCTTGATATTCCCGAGGACGATAGTATGTCTATTATTCTTGGAAGACCCTTTTTGAATACTGTAGGGGCTGTTATTGATTGCACCAAAGGCACTGTCACTTTTCATGTTAATGGTAATGAGCATACAGTACACTTTCCGAGGAAACAACCTCAAGTCCACAATATCAACTCTATTGAAAAAATTTCAACAATCACTATTGGAGGTTTTGAATTTCCTCTTCCTACTATCAAGAAGAAATATGATATTCTTATTGTTGGGGATGTGCATATCCCCGTTGAGGTAACCTAGTGTTATTCGAAATTCTCCGGTTCCATATTATTCGGAATGAGTTTGTTAACAAGACCTGATCAACCTTGTTAGTGGATTCCTTTTGATGAGCATCAGATGGATGAAATTAGAAAACACAACTCTTTGTACCCTCTTTTTACTTTCTGTTATTTATATTAAATAAAGCAGAAATAGTAATTTCTGTCTATTTTTTGAATTATCCATGCAATAAAAAATACCCCGAAAATAAAAGTTCTCCAAATGCCCTAAAATTTAAATATGATTTTTTCTGGAATATTTGAGAATATCTGGCACTGAGAACACAGCAGGGGGAGCAAGCACCTGGCCACGAGGGTGGAGCGCGCGCCCCCTGCCTCGTGGGCCCATGGTGGCTCCCCTCCACTTATTCCAGCTACCACACACTCCTTCCTCCCACAAAAATCACCAACCAGCTCAAACCCGAGTCAAGCTCATTTTGCTGCCATTTTCGATCTCCTTGCTCAAAGCTCCATTCAAAAAATTGCTTTGGGGGATTGTTCCTTGGTATGTGACTCCTCCAATGGTCCAATTAGTTTTTGTTCTAGTGCTTTATTCATTGCATATTTTTGCTGCTTAGGTGATCCAGTTCTTGAGCTTGCATGTCAAATTTATGTGGTCAAAAGTAGTTTTGATGCATGATATTGCCTCTAGGCACTTGTAGGAGTAGTTGCTATCAATTTTGTTGAGTTTGATTCACTTTTATTTTGAAGTTACTAAAAATTTCAGAAATTTTTCAGAGGAAGAAATATGTTTAGGAAAATGTACCAAGGTGGTCCTTCAAGGAAGCAAGGACCCGGGCTCGCAATACGCGATGCCGATGAGGAACCACCGAGGGAAGCTCAGGTGCGGGCTTGTGAATGGCCATCAGAGGACTTTATGGATCGAGCAGGAATCATGGAAGAATTTAACGCGTATGTGTGTAATGCTGATCTTGAGAGCTTCGAGGCAGATAAGTGCCGCCAATACCACTATCTCACTGATTCCTTTGTGAGGAGGTTTGAATTTTCATCATCACGCAATTCTCAAACTGCGCTATTTGATCTTTATGAAAATTCTTATACTATGGACTTAGAGGATTTTAATACTGCTTGCAAACTTCCACAATGGGGCAGCACTAGTGAGCCTCACAAATCTGAGTTTAGAGATTTCCTTGCTACTATAACTATGGGGAAATCTAGAGATATAACACAAGCTACCATAGGGAGCATTCATTTTCCTGCTATACATTATTTTTCTCTCTTCATAGGTACATGCATTAATGCTAAGGATGAAGCATGTCACATGTGTGTCCCTGATCTCAGTGTTCTCAGGAGTGCTGTATTAGGAGATAAACATTATAATTTGGGAGCCATTGTTGCGCGTAGGTTGCATAATAATCATCTTCATGGAGATTTCTTTGGTGGAATTTATGCAACTCGTCTAGCTAATTTTCTTGATATACCCATACGTGAGTATGATATTGAGTTGCCTCCTGTTTATTTAGATTATGAGGCTATGGTTCGTCATCAGTTTGTTTACAGGAACGATCGGTTCCTCCAGTACCGACTAATCTTTGACAGACGACGCACCTATCATGTCGATCTCCCTGCTCCTGCTTTCTTTGACTCTCGGGCAAAAGGGAGATATGTTATAACCAGGGAGGAGGCGGACGAGTATAAGAGAAGGACGGAGACGGCCCATCTCCAAGCGGCAGCTCATGAGGCAATAGCTGCTGCATCTCAGTACGACCCTAGCTACAACTTTGGATATCCGCCAGGCCGGCCGTGGCCATAGACCAACTTAGGCCAAAAGCCTAAGCTTGGGGGAGTACGTATTTCTCACCGACATTACATTCATGTTCACACACTCATTGCTAGTTGTCGGTGCTCATACTTTTTCATTGTATCATCCATGCTAGTTTATTTTCCTTTTTACGCTTTCTTCTTGTGTGTTTAATAAACCTTAAGAAAAACAAAAAAAATTAGTTGTAGCTTTTAATTAGTTTAATTTCCATGGTTGTAGTAGTAATTAAAAAGAAAACCCAAAAAGATTTCACATTCTTCTTTTGCTTGTTGGGAGCTTTCCCGTGTAAATAGTTTTATTTCTTTTCTTGTTCTTTCGGGGTTGAGAGGAGAAGACCATAATGAAAATGTTGAGTGGCTCTCATATGCATTATTGTTGATCTAACAAAGAGCCCGTATTACCTTGTCTTCTCTCTTGAATTGAATGCTTGCAGATTCCAGCTTAGTCCAATGCACGTGCACTATTATTATTATCCACACTATTCGGTCATGCAAGTGAAAGGCAATAATGATGATTATATGATGAACTTATTGAGATGAGAAAAGCTGGAATGAATTCGACCTCTCTTGTTTTTGTAAATATGATTAGTTCATCGTTCCTGATTCAGCCTATTATGAATATACATGTTTGCAATGACAATTAGAGATTATAGTTGCTTATGCCATGCTTAATTAGCTAGGAGCTTATAATGGTTTACCTTGCGTGCCAACATGCTATTAAAATGGTTGTAATGTGGTATGATAGGGTGGTATCCTATTTTGAACGATTCAAATGGCTTGACTTGGCACATGTTCACGCATGTAGTTGAAACAAAATCAACATAGCCTCTACGATATTTATGTTCATGGTGCATTATATCCTACTCATGCTTGCATTCGGTGATGATTAATTTTAATGCATGTTCATGACTGTTGTCGCTCTCTAGCTGGTCGCTTCCCAGTCTTTTTCTAGCCTTCACTTGTACTAAGCGGGAATACTGCTTGTGCATCCAATTCCATAAACCCCAAAGTTATTCCATATGAGTCCACCATACCTACCTATATATGGTATCTACCTGCCGTTCCAAGTAAATTTGTATGTGCCAAACTCTAAACCTTCAAATAAACATTCTATTTTGTATGCTCGAATAGCTCATGTATCAACTAGGGCTGTCCGTATCTTCCATGTTAGGCGGGTTATTCTAAAGAGGAGTGGACTCCGCTCCTCACTCACGAGAAAATGGCTTGTCACCGGGATGCCCAGTCCCATGCTTTATGCAAATCAAATCAAAATAACTGCAAACAAAACTCCCCCGGGACTGTTGTTAGTTGGAGGCACTCGTTGTTTCGAGCAAGCCATGGATTGATGCTTGTTGGTGGAGGGGGAGTATAAACTTTACCATTCTGTTTGGGAACCGCCTATAATGTGTGTAGCATGGAAGATATCGCCATCTCTTGGTTGTTATGTTGACAATGAAAGTATACCTCTCAAAATATTATTCATATCTATTTCAAAACCGAGATCTGGCACCTCTTCAAATCCCTGCATCCCTCTGCGAAGGGCCTATCTAATTACTTTTATGTTGAGTCATCACCCTCTTATTAAAAAGCACCAGCTGGAGAGCACCGCTGTCATTTGCATTCATTACTGTTAGTTTACATTGAGTATGACTTGACTGGATCTCTTTTACCATGAATTACAATGTCTAGTCAGTCCTTGATCTTTAAAGGTGCTCTGCATTTATGTTTTGCAATCTCAGAAAGGGCTAGCGAGATACCATCTTGTTATATCATATCATGATTGTTTTGAGAAAGTGTTGTCATCCGAGATTTATTATTATTGCTCGCTAGTTGATTATGGCATTGATATGAGTAAACATGAGACCTAAGTGTTATTGTGAATATGGTTAGTTCATAATCTTTGCTGAAAACTTGAATGCTGGCTTTACATATTTACAACAACAAGAGCAAACAGAGTTTGTAAAAGTTTTTTCTTTATCACTTCCAGTTTATCAACTGAATTGCTTGAGGACAAGCAAAGGTTTAAGCTTGGGGGAGTTGATACGTCTCCGTCGTATCTACTTTTCCAAACACTTTTGCCCTTGTTTTGGACTCTAACTTGCATGATTTGAATGGAACTAACCCGGACTAACGTTGTTTCAGCAGAATTGCCATGGTGTTATTTTTGTGCAGAAATAGAAGTTCTCGAAATGACCTGAAAATCAATGGAGAATTATTTTGGAATATATAAAAAATATTGGAAGTAAGAACCACGTCAGGGGGGCCTCCACCTGTCCACGAGGGTGGGGGCGCGCCCTACCCCCCTGGGCGCGCCCCCTGCCTCATGGGCCCCCTGACGCTCCACCGACCTCAACCCTGACTCCATATATTCACTTTCAGGGAGAGAAAAACAGGGATAAGGATTCATCGCGTTTTACGATACGAAGCCGCCGCCAAGCCCTAAACTCTCTCGGGAGGGCTGATCTGGAGTCCATTCGAGGCTCCAGAGAGGGGAATCCGTCGCCATCATCATCAACCATCCTCCATCACCAATTTCATGATGCTCACCGCCGTGTGTGAGTAATTCCATCATAGGCTTGCTGGATGGTGATGGGTTGGATGAGATTTATCATGTAATCGAGTTAGTTTTGTTAGGGTTTGATCCCTAGTATCCAGTATGTTCTGAGATTGATGTTGCTATGACTTTGCTATGCTTAATGCTTGTCACTAGGGCCCGAGTGCCATGATTTCAAATCTGAACCTATTATGTTTTCACCAATATATGAGAGTTCTTGATCCTATCTTGCAAGTCTATAGTCACCTACTATGTGTTATGATCTGGAAACCCCGAAGTGACAATAATCGGGGCCACTCCCGGTGATGACCGTAGTTTGAGGAGTTCATGTATTCACTATGTGTTAATGCTTTGGTCCAGTACTCTATTAAAAGGAGGCCTTAATCCCCCTTAGTTTCCAATAGGACCCCGCTGCCACGGGAGGGTAGGACAAAAGATGTCATGCAAGTTATTTTCCATAAGCACGTATGACTATATTCGGAATACATGCCTACATTACATTGATGAATTGGAGCTAGTTCTGTGTCACCCTAGGTTATGACTGTTACATGATCGATCGCATCCGGCATAATTCTCCATCACCGATCCATTGCCTACGAGCTTTCCATATATTGTTCTTCGCTTATTTACTTTTCCGTTTCTATTCTTATCATCACTACAAAACACCAAAAATATTACTTTTTCTACCGTTACCTTTTACCACCGTTACCACTACTATCATATTACTTTGCTACTAAACACTTTGCTGCAGATATTAAGTTTCCAGGTGTGGTTGAATTGACAACTCAGCTGCTAATACTTGAGAATATTCTTTGGCTCCCCTTGTGTCGAATCAATAAATTTGGGTTGAATACTCTACCCTCGAAAACTGTTGCGATCCCCTATACTTGTGGGTTATCAGCTGGCTCCCTCCACCTTCCCGTAGATTGCATTGCCTTTCAGCCGTTTCGCCCCTGCATCACCAACATCGTGCGCCTCGAGAAGCAAAGGGATTTCGGTGGTGTTTAGGCGCCCTCTGCATGGGCATGTCCATGTCTCGGCGCAACATGACCGTCGGATCAACGCAGACGGTGCAGATCAGTCACTGTAGCACAAAGCGTGTGGGTGTGTTTGGTTGCATTCTCATCTCAATATAGTTGTTTCCTCTTCGTGTATTCGTGTTAACCTACTAGTGTGGACTCATGCACCCTTCATGCACTCTGCCAAACACCCAAAAGTGGGTCGAGAAGGGAACTTTTGCTCCCATCCCGTGCACCCTTCATACACCCTGCCTAACACTATTCATGCTTCATATGGTTCATGTTTCGTGGAGTATTGTAGCACTGTACTCTCCGTGCGCTGTAGACCTAGTTCTGTTAACATTGATCTCACCGTTCATTCTCGACTGGACAGTCGAAAAAGCGGTACTATGTTACTACATTACTGTTCATATAGTTGACATGCGCACAGCATCATTTGTTGTCATCATATCTTACTACACTAGCAACAAGATTATGTAGTATTGGCGTATGAACCACTACACATGCCTAGTAGTAGGAGCACTGTGTATGTTCAAGTGGCTGCCATGTTTCGCACTCCTCTGTCGTAAGAGTAGAAATGCTTGTTGTAATCAATTTCTTTAGAAAAACAGTGGACACGCTCTACCGTGCGGATCCTCCTCCAGCCATGAACTAAATTACTCACTTTCGCCAACGTGTGGGACAGCCAGCATCGGGGTCCACCAGCCATGCACTAAATTACTCTGTAGTAGAGTGACGGTAGACTACCCTGATCGAAGCGCCATAGTAACGCCCAATGAGCCGTCAAATCACAAAAAACCCTCCTTTCCAGCAGTAAGTTGGACGGACGAGGCAACCATCATTTCACTCTTCTCTCTCAGCTTCCTCTCTACCCAACTTGCTTCTCCCTCATCTTGTTCCTCATTTCTTCAAGAAAACCCCGACCTGCTTCTGCCATTGTTCTTCTCTCCCAAATAAGGAAAGGTGAGCGCATCAATGGTGTTGATTATGGCCAAGGCCCGGTCTTGCAACCCCGAGACCGATCCTATAACTCCCTCTCTGTTCTTCTTTTGGGTTTGTGATTATGGTTTCTTTTCTTTTATTTCTATTTGATAGATTCTTGATGGACGCTGGAGCACCGGCCGAAGTGATGTCTATGGCTCTGGCCAAAACCGTCGAGGCTCATGGTACGAAGAAGCACAAGCACCCCACGGAGACTACGACAGACAAGATCAAAGCCATCGCCCTGTCCAAGCCCCCCTCTCTGGTATCCCTCATTAAGCAAGTCCAGGTAGTATCTCTTCTTGACGATCTTTTTCTCGATCTTGATCGTGTTTTTTCATCTAACACGCAGTACTAGTAGTACAACTTTCTGGGTGATCTTGCATGTGATTTTTGTGTGCCAAATGATGGTTCTAAATTCCTCTTTTGACCAAAACATGCGAGAGGTTGACACTGATTTCTTATAGATTACTTTCAACTAGAGTACTTTATGAACATCAATGCTACCTTTGAAGAGGGTATATTTGCCTCAGTAACTTGTGTTATGGATATTGCAAGTAATCCCTCTGCTCTCATGCCTTTGAAGACATGTTCTAGTGTCTTTGTTCACTCATTTCTGTGCGTATATGTAGTCATATATGAAGTATAATATCGAAAATCATCTTATATTTCTGCATGGAGGTAGTAATAAAATATGATTTCTGTTTGAATTAGAACCAGGTCCGCGGTGGAGATGAAGTTCTCAAAGTCATGCCGTGTGAACTGGAAGACCTGAGGATGAGTTCTACTGCTAAACTATCCAGCTGATGTGTCCTCACCACGTGTCCTGAACTAGTGTTTTCCTGTAGCATTGTTGTCAGGCGTGTTCTCGAGGCTGTACTTGACCACAACAATTTCCTGGCTGTGCCTTTGATTACGAAGGGTGTGGTTCTTGTAAATCTTCCCAACAAATCTGATGCGGCATGTCTTCATCATCATGTTTATGAGTGGAAAGACCACTCTGTTAGGTTCTCCAAGGTTGACGAGATGGTGATGGTGCATGTAGACATCTCTCACGAAGTCCATGGCCTAGTCAGTTATGCAGGGTTCATCCTGTAGGTCGGTGGCAAGAAATAGTCTGCAAAGTTTAATTAGTGCAACTTTGCTTGTCTGTAGTAAGTACTATTGTTCAGTACTTGATTTGTGTTTGTGAACCCTGTATTGTTTATTAGTACTGCCGCTTTTGGTGTGTGGTCAGTCCTGAGAATGGTCTATGTTAATGTATGTCCACTCAATTCAGTCTGTATATTTTGAAGTATCCAGATCATCTTTTTTATGAGGACGGTTTATCAATTATGGTTACACTCCAATATCTGTATGCATTGTAGGGTTTATTGCACCCACCAGGATTTCTAGTCCCATGGATGTTCGGTCCATAAGATTTGTCACGACCTTTGGACTGTCCTGCTTGTGGGAGTAGGCGGGGCCCCTGCATGCCACCCGTAGTTGGACGATCAATCTTCTGTTTAGTACTTCAACATAGTGATTTCCTGGTAAGGATTCACTCGTGTCACATCAAGTAAATCTTATTGATTTACTGTCTAAATCTTATTGATTTAATGTCATGTTTTATTTCTTTTCTTGCAATTTTACGATGCGGGTTTTGCCATGTGACATTCATCACAGAATAAATCGTTTGGTTTGCTCTACGATGGCTATTTTTGCAGGTTACACTTCTTATGTCATGTTAGTAACAAAGGCACTGTCCATCAGTTATATTACTGGAAAAAATTGGATCAGTCTGTTGTCTGAGTACAAGCTGAATCCCTATGATGAACTGCAGTTTGGTTTAACAAAAACACCACAATTAGTCCTTCTCGCGTTTAAAATAAATGAAGAAAAAAACTGGATCACGGTCACGGAGCCTAGTCAAGTTAGAAAGCTGATCATAGCAAACCACACATGATCGCTGCTGTCTCGCACATCGGTACCACCTTCAGCAATGGATCAAGCACCAGCAGTTGCTCTAGCACTGACAGCGGCAGTAGCTCAGTCTGATCCAGCTGAGGATTGGGCACCGACTGCGTCAGCGGATCAGGCTGATCTACCGAAGGATCGGGCATCGACACCGGCACCTGCTACGACACCAGCACCAACTCTACAAGGAGCGCCATCTCCGGCAGTAGCGGCGGCTTCGGCACCTGCACCAACACTTGCACTTGCATCTGCTCCGGCCCGTGCAGCGGCAACCGAACGAGTAGTTGCACCGGCAACAGACTAGGCTGCAGTTCGCACTTCATATACCAAAGTCCTTACAAAAACCGACATGTCCACCTTCTTGGTAAGCACTGGTCTCCCAAGTGCTTCGTTCTTTTTTCTTCCCATGTTGTTTCGCATGATTCACTGTGTTGATTTAACTGTTTGGGTATGTCTTCTTGTTTGTAAACAGAGAATTCCTAGAGCAACGAGGGAGTCGTTCAAGAATCCAGGCGACAGCGGCCAAGTTTCTCTTACTATGTCAGCCTTGGTGTGAATGAACCTGCTCAATATACCGTAAGTACAAAGGATGGTCGCATGAGGATTGATGCCAAAGGATGGTCAAGGTTCAAATCTAAATCATATCTTGCGGTAGGGGATGATCTCCAAATCGAACTTTCTCGGCAAGGAGAGCTGGTCCAAATCAACTTTGAAATTCTTCAGTAGCACGCAACTGCCGAACTGATCTATCCTCCAAGAGATTTTGATGTAATAATATGGCATGGTGAAATAGTTGTCCTGTGTGTATAAGTAATACGACAGTATTATTTATCACATGGTATATCGTTGATATAATTGCAACTCTCATTGCTGGTTAGGAACTATCGTTCGATTTCATTCCAACAGCTACCGTGCTTTATTCAACTTTGTGTATTCGCCTTGCAATAGCATCTAAAACCAGCGATGTACTGATCGCTTGCAATATGAAAAGCGCTGAGGTAGAACACATGGGCCCCCAAACATGCAGGGTGGGCCTGCGGCCCAAAGTCCAGAACCGTGAGCCTGTTTGAGTATTATATTCTCAGCTGAACCCCCATAATGCCTGTGCGTTGCACGTAACATCAAGATGCATTTGTATGAGTATTTTATCTTGTGAGAGAAAAGGATGAACGAGGGAAGGCCTTATTTGCAAAAGTGGAGAGGTGTGTGGGTAACTTTTTGCAAAATTACCATAGTTTCCTTCCTATCCGTCAGATATAAATCGGACAGACTATATTGCAGGATGGCAGGCACACCATCATCACCAACTCGTCTATACTGTGTTAAAAACAACTCTGTTTTTTATAATTATATATGTTATATATATTCCCCTTGATTTTTCTTATGTATAAAGTTGTGATATAAAAGATTTGTATATTTATTTACAGAGGGAGTATCTCACTGTCAAAAATATATTTATGTGTAACTAGTTACTCATGTCTTTCTACTTCCTTTCGCTGATATGTGGGGCATCCGGCAACGGGGTCCGCATGCCATATGCACAAATTAGAGTGCACAACTGTACGGTAGACACACTCCGGTCGTAGCGCCGCAGTAATGCCCAATGAGCCGTCAAATCACAACCCCCCCTTCCAGCTTTAGCAGTAAGCTGGACGGACGAAGTGGCAATATTTCACTAGGCCTAAATCCCCTTCTCCCTCATCTGCTTGTTCAGAGAAAAAACCCCTCTCAGGGATTGCATAGGGTTTTCTCATGGAGAACCAGGTATGAATTCTTCATCCATCCCCGATAAATCCAAGTCCCTTGGTCACGGGTAATCCTAGGATGGCAGCCACCGCCGTTGATGCATTTTTCTTCCTACTGAATCTAGTGTGTTTCATTTGCAGTGCCCACAGTGCGAGGACCCTACAGGTTTCTGCGCCCTCGGCGAGACGCCACACTTGTTCCTTCTAATCCTAACACGGGATTTTAAAACGCACACAGCATGTTCCTAGAATCCCGTTTTCTATCCGGGAGGGTGGGGTTTTTTTGAACATGTTGTCGACTAATTTGGAAATTTGGGTTGCTATATTTGGATAAAAGGTACCACCAGTACGATGGTCAACACTAACGTGAAGGGGGAAGTTATTTCTAGATTTGGATAGGGAATACATTGTGTTCTCATATTATTTTTCCTGCAGTGCATTATTTTCTCTGCCAGAAAACATGTGCTCAAGATGCTCGGCCTTGCCATAACTGAATACACCAGTTTAATGGTCACAGTGAAGACAAGCCATGGATATAAGTTCCGAGTTGGGTTCATGAACCAAGAAGATCGCTGCTTTTTTATCGCCGAACTTGGATAAACTTTCTCAAGTGTTACAGACTAAAAGTTGGCGCACGAATGTTGATGGAAATAGAAGAACCTGGTCTCATCTTCACTGCGATCTTCCACCCCGACGTCGTTCCAATTGTTCGTCCATGTTAGTTTTGTATCTGGTTCTTGCTTGTTGCCTCGATTACTTCTTAATCCGCCTATTCTGTCTAACTAATCACAATTTAACTTTAGAAGTAGCAATGAATCTCTCACGAAGATGCTACTTCTAACTAATATTTTCTTATAATTGGTGGCACGTGTAGGTTTTTTTAGAGTTAAGAAGGCTGCTCGTTTGTTATTCTATAACAGCTCGGCTGTTACTGATGGCACTGAAGTTGACTGGGACAACATCCACAAGTTCCTACACTTTATTGATCGTCTTGAGGTCCTTGTGGGGCGTTTCAATGGTGGAAGGCCACGTGGGATATGTGTGCCACTGCTGCACTTGTTGAACAGGTCCAATTGTGTCGAGAAACTTATGGTACGAGTTGTTTTCTGTTATATATTTTGTTCATAAACTATTGCTTATACACAGTTTTACAGCTGTGATCTTCTTGAAACAGAAATTGCCCAGTTCTATTGTTCCTATACAAATGCCTGACCATGGTCGGGTCACACTTGCGCTTGGTCACAACATGATGTTTATGTCAACCTACTCCATTCCCCTTGGAGGTGAAAAGATACTTATTCATGGGTAGTCACAAATAATGAAGGCCCGTCCATCTTGGAGAATAGGACAGAAGATTATGTTCCTGCTTTTCCATGGCTCTAAAGCAAATATCCTATTTATTGACCACATTGCGAGATGAAGCCGCTTTCAGAAGGTTGTGGATGCCCGGGGTGGCGCCTGGGCCTTGTCCTGGGGCTTGGCGGCCTCACCCTTGGTTAACTGTAGGCAAAGTAGCACTGTTCGAGGCATGCTTTGTACGGTTGAACCTGTAAAAGTACTCATACTACTTTCAGCTATGGTTGTCAAATGCCCCTGCTGGTTTCAGTTAAGGTTGTTAAGTACTCCTGTTGCTTTTATAGTCTGTCGTGTTTCTTCAGTCCTGTCTTCCTCCAGCTGCCAAAACCAAACCAGCGCCAGCGAGGCTGTCTGCTTCCGCCTCCCATGGATGGTTGCGCCTCAGCGCATGCATCGCCGCCCCACCGTCTCCTAAAACGTTAACACCGACGTCCGAGGCCTCGCCGTCGTCCTTCGCGCGCTTTGGTGCGCTCGCCGTGGCGCCGCCCTCTCGCGTTGTCAACATGGTCAACAAACAACAGGAATCGGTAGAAGTACATGGAGAGGACGACAGTAGGGGCCCACCATGTCAGCATATGGAAAAATAAAATGCTTCCTCCTAGTGTTGTCCTGACATCTGGGACCCATGACATTGTGAGCGTATATAGTCAATAGACAAGAGAACAGCACAAGATCGGCTGACACCTGGGACATAGCTGCTCGAGCAGTATTTTTTGTTATTGTTGAGACGGAGCAGGGTTTGAACTGGGCTGTGGCCCGTCTAGCCCAAGCTTATATTTTATGTTCACCATGTGACCAGCCCAGCTATTTTTTTTCTTTGTGAAAATGAGCCTAGTTTATTTTTTCTGAAGAATACCCAATCGAGGCCTACTTATTTTTCTACGCCCTGATGGGTTGCAACTCTTTCAAGACGCCTGCAAATCTTGAAAGTAATATGAAATGGGATGTAAATATAAAAACAGATGACAACTTGGCAATTACTTTATAATTTCTGAATTTTTTCACATTTTCATATTCCTATTTCACTGGGCATTAACCTAATTTAAATATATCTTCAAAGTACTTTAAATCTGGCTCGACATTTCGGTATTAAAAATAGTTTGGAACCCACAAAAATATGCCAAATTGGCCCTGGCCAACCAAAAAAATGGACTGCAATAAATTGCATAAGAAGTCGCAATGAGCTATATATAAATTATTAAAAAAGAGGAAATGGTATGACTTGTGGGCCTATTAAGTTGACACGTATGCAAGATTTTTTTAGTTATTATATACGTCAACAAACGATTCTAGCAGACATAACCGTTGGATGTCAATCCAACGGCCGTCGTGTTTCTTCGATCTCTGATCTTCTTGCTCCAGCCGCCAAATCCAGCGCCGGCGTGACCGCCTGCTCCCGCCTCCCGTGGCCAGCTGTGCTGCCGCGCATGCCTCACCGCCCTACCGTACTCCCATCGCTGGCCTAGCCATCTCTCTACTCACCCACACCTTCTGTTATTCTGTGGCGACGGCAGACGAACCAGTAAACCCTCGTACAGTCATACTCCCCTCCGCGTGGGAAATAACTGCTGAGTCTTCCCTGGCTCCGTGTCGTTCCCTTCCTATGCCTCACCGTTGTCCATCGCCCTAGTGCTCTCGGTGCGACCTGGTCAACGTGGTCAACGATCGACATGCATCTGAAGTGGACTGTACGTGGAGAGGCTGACAGCTGGATCCATGGCCGCACGCAAGGAAATGCCTCCTTATTACGCGCAAAATAAAGATTCCTCCACCTGACATCTGGGACCCACCGAAAGGGCCTCCGTATTTTGCGAAAAAAACATTACCGCCGCTGACAGCTTGGACCCACCAGCTATATCTTCGCACGCAAGGAAGTGCCTCCTTATTATGCACAAAAAATTAATACTTCCCCTGCTAGCTGGGACCCAGTATAGTGGGAGGCTGACTTGTGGGCTTACTAAGTTGACGGGGATGGAGGGCTTTGTCAACTTAGTCAATATGCACGATTCTAGCTCCAGTGACTGTACGATGTCCATCCAACGGCCGTAGTGCTTCTTCCTCTGGTCTTCTTGCTCTAGCCGCCCAAACCAGCGCCGGTCGTGCCTCGTGCTCCTGCCTCTCGTGGCCGGCTGCGATGTCGTGGAGGCCTCACCGCCCCTACTACTCCCACCGCTGGCCAGGCCATCCCTCTACTCACCCACACCCCCTGTTATTCTACGGTGACGGCAGCCTCACACCACAGCGAACCAGTGAACCCTCATACTCCTGTACGCGTGGGCATCCACTACCGCGTCTTCCCCGGCTTTGCGTCGTCCCCTTCCTAGGCCTCGTCGTCGTCCACCGCCCTGGTGCTCTTGGCGCGGCATGGTCAAGGAACGGCTTCCATCGAACATGGACTGTACATGGAGAGGCTGGCAGTTGGGTCCACGGCCGCAGCAAGAAAGTGCCTCCTTATTATGCGGAAAATAATGATTCCTCCACCTGACAGCAGGGACCCACCGGACGGGCAACCATATTTCGCGAAAAAATGTTTCCCCCTGACTGCTGGGACATACCAGCGACATCTTCGCACGCAAGGAAGTGCGTCTGGGCAAAAAAAACGATTCGCCCCCTGACTGCTGGGACCCACCAGCTACATCTTCGCACGCAAGGAAGTGCCTGACAGTCGGGACCCACCTGGTCGAAGCGTACGTAGCGTTGTCATTCTGGTCGCGAACGTGTACGTACATACTGGTCCATGTAGAGGCGCGCACGTGTCGTAGTAGAGGCGCGCACGTAGCATGTACACGTACGTACAACGGCCAGTGTGCAAGAAAGAAAATATGGCCATGTACATACATACGTGCAGGGTCTCGAACGCCTACTCGCGCATATGTACAGCCAGGGCTCGTGTACATGGCTGGGTCGGAACGGAGAAACATCGTCGTCGTCGTGTTCATGGGGAGCCAACTGGCTGGGTCGGAACGGAATGTGTCGTCGTGTTCATCGGGAGGGCTTGGACGGAACAGCCGATGGAAACGAGGTCTGGCATACCGCACAATGGAGGAAACGGCCTTGTGTTCGACCGGCCACGGTCGAAATGGGATCCTGTTCATCGGGAGGGGTCTGGCATACCGCAAAACGGAGGAAACGGACCTCCTACGGTCAAAACGGGGGTCCTGTTCATCGGAAGGGGTGTGGCGTACCGCAAAACGGAGGAAACGGACTTGTGCTGGAGCGCTACGGTCGAAACGGGGGTCTTGTTCATCGGGAGGGGTGTGGCGTACCGCAAAATGGGACTCCACGAGATATTGTTCATCTCCACCGTCGACCCCCTCCAGCCTCCACGGGCTACTGTTCATCCACCGTCGACCTCCTCCAGCCTCCACCTGCGACTGTTCATCCACGGGCTCCTGTTCATCCAGCCTCCACCACGCGCTACTCCACCGGCTACTGTTCAACCAACCTACTGGGCATAAACCGGCCTACCTGGGCCGGATTAACTTCATCAGTAGTTCAAAGGTGTTAACGGCCCAAAGAGGCAGATAAAGGCCCAGGGCCCGTAGTCGGTTTACAACCTGTAGCCGTACACCGGCGTTTGTACATATACTTGTACTATAAGTTAGGAACAAGGAGAGACCAACCTGGATACGAGTATGAACCGGGGTTGGGACTCTCTGAACCGGCAGGCGTCACCCGTGTATATAAGGGGGCGACCCGGCGGCGGTTCAAGGGGACAGACAACAACTCGAGACATAGGTGAAGCTTGTTTGCTCCCTAGTCATCGAAACCCCATCAATTCCATCACAACTAGACGTAGGCTTTTACCTTCCTTGAAGGGGCCGAACTAGTATAAACTCTCTTGCGTCCTTGTGTCCGCTTAACCCCTTCAAGCTAACCCGTCATGATGGCTCCACGACTAAGTCCTTTCTCTAGGACATCTGCCGTGACAAAACCACGACAGTTGGCGCCCACCGTGGGGCTATCGCATGATGGTTTCCAGTTCTTGGAGGGCCGCTTTGAGGGACTCGAGGGCTACGCTGTAGGCCGAATGACTAAGAGTCGTCGCGGCAGGCTCTACATCGACGACGCAGGCTGGGGCCCCGAGGCCGGCTCAATTGAGTACGGGTACCGGGTCCCCTTTGGTAGCATTCACGTTTTCATTGGCAAGGTCGGTGAACCGGGCCCTAATCCGGACATCTGCACCGACCTCGTCGAGACGGCTCAGCGTGCACAATCCGCCCGGGTTAAACCGGCCATGAAGCATGCCTTCGTGGGAGTCATCCATGGAGGAAGTTATGAGGACGGATCGGAATTTCGCAGGGCGACTGTCATTTGTTCCGGTGACGAATCTTCGACCGGAGAAACCGAATCTCTTTATCAGCTACAAGATGGCCGAATTGGGAGCTGTTCCGATGGCGACAGTATTCCGGACCCCTCTGATCTGCCCAACCGGGTTGGAATATTCATGGCCGGAACACAAGCAGCACTTCATTCTTCGACAGCTGCGGCAACGATTTCCGGTTCAGCAGCAGCGACGGCTGTCGAGGCAGGAGGCCCTGTGCGCCCGCCGGCTCAGGTTCTATCAGAACTATTCGATGCGTTGGTTGTGCTTATGGCGGAAGTTAATCCGCCAGATCAGGACGTTCACAATATGAAGATTGCAAAGGTAAAGGAACAGATCACCCAGGCCAAGGCGGATCTGGCGGCTGAGGACACCAGGATGGCCGCAGAGCGGGCCGCTTTAGACGCACAAGCCTACAGGCTTATGTTGGACCAGAGCGTGTCGCATGAAGTCATGAGGAGGAAGCACCGATCCCGCTTACCTCCGGTTTTCGAGGCTAGAGACCTTTTCAACACTCTGGGGCCAAGAGCCGGCAATCCGCTGGAGGGGAACCAGGCAGAAGCCCCTGGGACCGGTGTACCGGTTCAGCCTCGTCAGATGGACCCGCCTCGTCAAAACACCGTTGTACCTGAGGCTGCTTTAACACCCCCGGGTCACTATTCCAACCCAATGGACAATCTTGTTGCCGCTGCTGCACGGCTGGAGGCCATTCCGATCGAAGGTGACTCGCCGCAGGCAGTAGAGACACGACGGGTCAAGGAACTTCTGAGGACAGCTTTGGCCCAACAGGAAGCGTACTCGTACAGCCGCGACCGGATCCACTCGACCCCTCGTCCAAGCCGGAGCTATAGCAGACATATGGATGAACCAGCAGTATCGAGTAATGAACGACGTGGGGCACCCCGGGACAACAACCCGGCGGGTGGTGCGGATGACGCTCAGGGAATGGTGGACCGGGCCCGCGCGCGCAGGGAGGCCGAGTTAGCCGCACAGCATCAGGCTCGGCAGCTCACGCCGGTTCGTCCAACCACCTTGACTGAACCTGGTGTTACTTCTAGTTCTATGGGGGTGCCTTGCCTTATCCCCGCTTTACGCAGCGTGCGCCTGCCCAAGGATTTCAAAGGCCCACGCAAGGTACCAAATTACACGGCGGATCAACCTCCAAAGACATGGGTGGAGAGCTATGAGATGGCCATGGAGATGCTTGATGTGGATGACGCGGCGTGTGCAAAATACTTCACCATGATGCTCGAAGGAACGGCCCGTACTTGGTTAAAAAGCTTGCCGGCTAATTCTATCAGTTCATGGGCCCAATTACGGGCCCGGTTTATCAGCAATTTCAAAGATACCTGTAAACAGCCTATGTCGATAGTGGACTTAGCGACATGCGTCCAGGAGGAAGGAGAATCAACGACTCATTGGGTGCACCGGGTTTCACAAGTGTTGCACTCCTCAGACCGCATCAACGCTGACACCGCAGTATTAACCCTAGAGGGCAACTGCCGGTTTGGACCCCTGAAGCTGAAGTTGGGATGGATGAAGTGTCATTGCACCGACATGGGGACCCTCATGGCCGCTTTGGTGAAATATGCTAATTCTGATAGTACCAAGGATCCCGAATCTGATGATGACAAGACAGGGAAAGGAAAAAAGGAACAACAGCTCCAAAGGTCAGCAGCATCACTGGGTAGGCAATGGCGGAGGAGGCAAGCGTAAAGCGGATGGTAACATGGACTTTGTGGCTAATACCAACACACAAAACAATGGCCAGCGACGCAAGGGTAGGCCGAAAAATCGTAGTGGGGCGCCCAACCCTAACCCAAACCGCCTAAACTATCTGCTAAGCCAGCCCTGTCCAAGACATGGGACGAAGGAGGAACCAGCAAACCATCTTTGGAAGGATTGCTTTATTATGCAGGAGTTCAAGAATTCTAATAATTTCCGGTATGATCACGAATCTGGTGATGGCTCAGGGTCCGGGCCGGGTTACGGTGGAGGAAGTTCCGGTTCAGGATTTAATGGTAATCTGGGCGGAAATAATGGTCAAAATAATCGGAACAACCAGGGTGGTTACAACCAACAGCAGCAACAGTCAGGTTACCAGAGCAACCCAAAGCAGTTGAGTGGTGGGCAGTACCATGTCTTTACCACTAGCTTGGACAAGCGAGACCGGAAGGTTCAGAGGCGGGCGGTCAACTCTGTTGAACGGGCCATACCCCGTTATCTACGTTGGTCTGAACAACCGATCATATGGAGCAGACAGGATCACCCACCCCAGGTCGATAATACGGGTCAGTTGGCTCTGGTGGTGGCGCCTCAGGTGGGAGGTTATAAGTTCACCAAGGTGCTCATGGATGGAGGGAGCAGTATTAACATCCTGTACTATGAGACCTTCCGTCGTATGGGACTAACGGATAAGAATCTCAAACCGTCTAATACAGTATTCCACGGTGTAGTGCCTGGCAGATCAGCGTATCCCGTTGGTAATATAGCTCTGGAAGTGGCCTTTGGGGATGATCATGATTCCAGGTCGGAGACATTGACGTTTGAGGTGGTGAAAATCCAAAGTCCATATCATGCCCTGTTTGGGCGACCGGCATACGCCAAGTTTATGGCTCGGCCCTATTATGTGTATTTGCAGCTCAAGATGCCGGGTAACAAGGGGACAATAACGGTTCACAGAAGCCGCAAAATCGCTTTGGAATGCGAGGAAGGAGATGCGGCTTATGCAGAGTCAGTTTCTGCCACCGAGGAGTTGAAGTACTATAAAGACAATGTTGATCCAACGGACATGACTCAATTGAAGAAGCCAACTACGGAGCATGATCCGGCCCTAAAGTTCAAATCGGCAGCAGAGACTAAGCTTGTTGACTTCGTGCCTGGAGATTCGTCCAAGCAGTTCAGCATCAGTGCCAACTTGGATCTGAAATAGGAAAGTGCGCTCATCGAGTTCATCCGTGAGAATCGGGACATTTTCGCATGGAAACCCTCCAACATGCCAGGTGTACCGAGGCAACTCGCTGAGCACACACTTAATGTGGATCCTAAATATAAACCGATGAAACAGTTCCTCCGCCGGTTTAACGAAGAAAGACGCAAGGCGATTGGAGAAGAGGTAGCCAGGCTCTTAGCAGCTGGCTTTATTGTTGAAGTTTTTCACCCTGAGTGGCTTGCCAATCCGGTGCTGGTACTCAAGAAAAATGGCACCTAGCGCATGTGTGTGGATTACACAAATCTTAATAAAGCTTGTCCAGCAGATCCTTTTTCCCTCCCCCGTATTGATCAAATTATTGATGCTACGGCGGGTTGTGAGCGTTTAAGTTTCTTGGATGCATATTCTGGCTATCATCAGATCAAAATGGTAGTTAAGGACCAGGAGAAGACAGCATTTATAACTCCCTTTGGAGCCTTCTGCTACGTGTCTATGCCCTTCGGGCTCAAGAGTGCCCAGGCAACTTACCAACGGTGTGTACAAAATTATCTTCACAAGCAGATTGGCCGTAATGTACATGCTTACGTGGATGATATCGTGGTTAAATCCAGGGAGAAGGAGACTCTGATTGATGATTTAAAAGAAACCTTTGATAACCTGAGAACATACAAGATGATGCTTAATCCGGACAAGTGTGTCTTTGGTGTACCGGCGGGCAAACTATTGGGTTTTCTAGTGTCCAACAGGGGAATTGAGGCTAATCCGGAGAAGATCACGGCTATCACCTCCCTGGCTAAACCGAAGTGTATCAACGATGTTCAACGCCTGGCAGGCCGGATTGCTGCGATACGCCGGTTTATCAGTCGCCTGGGTGAGAAGGCAATCCCTTTGTATCAGATGTTGAAAAAGACGGATCAGTTTATTTGGAGTTCTGCTGCTGATGAAGCATTTGAGGACTTAAAGCGGCAATTGGCTAATCCGCAATGCTCGCCGCTCCCGTTGACAAGGAGTCGTTACTGCTATATGTTGCTGCTAATGTTCGGGCGGTCAGCGTAGCTATTGTGGTGGAGCAAAAGGAGGCAGGTAAAGAGCATCCGGTTCAACGTCCGGTCTATTATATCAGCGAGGTACTCATTGAGTCCAAACAAAGGTATCCACATTGGCAGAAGCTAGTGTATGGAGTTTTTATGGCAAGCCGGAAGCTTAAACAATATTTCCAAGGGCACTCAATTACGGTGGTCAGTTCTGCTCCTTTGGGAGATATCATCCAGAACCGGGAAGCAACTGGCCGGATTGCAAAGTGGGCCATAGAGCTGGGGCCGTACGGTTTGAAGTATGTGCCTCGGACAGCGGTTAAGTCTCAAGCACTTGTTGATTTCATCAATGATTGGACAGAAATTCAAGCACCTGAGGAAAGGCCGGATCATACATATTGGACCATCCATTTTGACGGATCCAGGCAGTTGGAAGGCTCGGGGGCTGGAGTCGTGTTAACTTCCCCACGAGGTGATAAGTTTTGTTATGTTCTCCGTTTAATGTTCCCTTGTACTAACAATGCAGCTGAGTATGAAGCCTTGCTCCATGGTCTCCGGATGGCTAAGGAGATGAATCTAAGTCGAGTTAAGTGCTTCGGTGACTCGGACCTTGTGGCTCAGCAAGTGTCTGGCACTTGGGACTCCAAGGACCCACTCATGGCAGCATATCGTCGCGAGGTGGATACTGTCACAGGTTATTTCAAGGGCTATCAGGTGGACCACGTGGACCGACGGAAAAATGAAGCGGCAAACGCTTTAAGCCGGCTAGGCTCTCAGCGCAAACCAGTCCCACCCAATGTTTTTCTGGATGTGCTGCACAACCCGTCGGTCAAGATCCTTGGTGAAGAGGATTTGGCTATTCCTAATCCGGAGGCTCAATTGGTGGCGGCTCTTCATGTTATTCCGGATTGGACGCTTCCTTACCTGGCGTACAAGAACCGGGGTGAGTTGCCAGAGGATGAAATTTTAGCCCGGCAGATAATCCGGTGATCCAAGTCCATGGCTATCATCGACGGCGAGTTGCATCATTGCAGTATATCAGGGGCTTTTCAACGCTGTGTGTCTCCTGAAGAAGGCCATGAAATCTTGCGTGAGATCCACGAAGGAGATTGTGGTCACCACACCGGTTCAAAGTCTCTTGTGGCTAAAGCGTTTCGCCATGGTTTTTATTGGTTAACTGCTCATGCTGATGCGGAGGATCTGGTCAGACGGTGTGATGGTTGCAAAGGTTTTCAAGGCGTGCTCATGTACCGGCTCAAGAATTGAGAATGATTCTGATTACTTGGCTGTTTGCAACTTGGGGGCTGGATATGGTTGGGCCTTTCAAAAGATCCAAAGATAAGAAGACCCACCTCCTGGTGGCGGTTGACAAGTTTACAAAGTGGGTGGAGGCAGAACCTGTTAGCAAGTGTGATGCGGCCACGGCGGTTCAGTTCATCAAAAAGGTGATTTTCCGGTTTGGCTTTCCGCATAGTATTATCACAGATAATGGTACCAATTTATCCAAAGGTGCTATGAAGGAGTTCTGCGAATGGGAGCACATCCGGCTCGACGTTTCATCAGTGGCACATCCATAGTCCAATGTTCAAGCAGAAAGACCTAATCAAGAGATCTTGAGAGGCATCAAACCCCGGCTCATGGTTCCTTCGCAGAGAACGCCGGGTTGTTGGGTAGAAGAATTACCATCTGTGCTATGGAGCATCAATACAACACCCAACAGATCAACAGGATACACACCGTTCTTCATGGTTTATGGAGCGGAGGCGGTTCTTCCCAGTGATATCCGCCATGATTCACCTCGTGTCACGGCTTATATTGAAGCGGACAATGAGACAGCACGGCAAGATGCTTTGGACCGGTTGGATGAAGAGCGTGACATCGCAGCCGCCCGATCGGCGATTTACCAGCAGGATCTTCGTCGTTATCACAGTCGTCGGGTCAGAACCAGAACCTTTCAGGAAGGAGATTTGGTGCTTCGGCTCATCCAAGATCAGACTAATATGCATAAGCTATCCCCACCTTGGGAGGGGCCTTTCGTGGTCAACAAGAATCTGCATAACGGGTCGTACTATCTGATCGATATTCGAGAGCATAAGGACTCACGTACATCAGAGGAGGAGACTAACAGGCCGTGGAATATAGCTCATCTTCGGCCTTACTATACTTGAACCATTGGCTATACTTATGTATATATTACGACAATGTATATATTATGATTAAATATAATAAACCAGAACCTCAGCTAAAGCGGGGTATCTGTTCTTTTACATCATGTGAGGTTACACGGACTTGCTCTAAAGCGGCCTCCGGTTTACCCCTTGAGTTCGCTTTGCTAAAAGCATCGTGCTATATCACTTGGAGGATTGGTCATGTCCGAACCAATACCATGCCTCTTGATAGGCGAAAGCCACCAGATCACTTGGGGACTAGGTCATGTCTGAACCAGTCATGCCTCTTGATCGGCCTAAGGCCACAGAATCACTTGGGGGCTTGGTCGAACCCGAACCATGACCACACCATTTGGTCAGCATAAATGCCACGGTTTCATTTGGGGACCTGGCTGACTAGAACCATAGTTACACCTAAAGGGAGCTTGGCCGTGTTTGGCCATGGTAACGCCATTTGATCAGCTTAAATAAAAATTTTCTTTTGCTTCACACTTTTCTTTGAAGGGGGGTTTTTGCTTTTCATTGTGTTTTTTTTAAACCGACAAAAAAATTTCAATTAACGGAACACAGTTCACGTCAATTCAGAGACTATTTGATCGGTTTGATCCGCGTTGTTAACATCCTCTTGTGGAGTAACACGGTCTTTATTATAACCCGGCACGGTTTACAATGGTAAACCGGCGTCTTATATATACACATGAGCTGTCATCTCCTCCAAACAGTCTGGGTTTGCAAAACTCCGCTTCAAGATTGGCCAAGCCAACTTCACGCTCAATGACGGCAGGTATTATGTATCTCAAAAATTTGGTCATATACTTAAAATTTTGTTTTGATTTCATATATGCAGACATCATATTCCGCCTGACGGTACAACCGCGGTGGCACTTGACGAATTTTTTATTTCAAAAAGTATTTTGGAAAGTTCATGACCATAGGAAGAGCAAATTATGCACGAAGGCATATCAACATCAAAGGTATCAGCTAGCCTATTACAAGGCAACATGGTGCCCATAAATAATATAATTGTTTTTCGCGAAGAAGAGGCAGTTTTAAAACCAGCTTCCGGTTCAAGCTTGGTCACCAGCCTGGCCTGATGGTTGCGGGTCATCCTGCGCCGCTTCAGCCTCCGTGTCCCTACCCAGTGGCTGGAAATCCACAGTTGTCCAGTCGATTCCCATTAATGCTTGAAAAACAGCTTCATCGTGGATCAGCAAGGACGGGTCAATATCGAGAGCGTAAGTATGCTTACGGATTGGAGGAATCAGATTTTCCGATTCATGGATTGGCGCAGCTATTCGCTTGTTCTGACTGTCATATTGCGCTTGATAACGAGACAAGTCTGCTTCCTCAGCCAACTGACAAGCTAGTGGACGCACCTCCCGGTTTATCGCTCGCAGATCCGCTTCACCGAATTCTGACCCGTCTTCCTTCAAGATGGGGTAGCCCTGAGCCGCTTCAATAGGATCAAAATCCGGCACCCAGGCTTTTGCCCGGATTAAAGCATTGATTGCGCCGGTTCGAGCAGTAGATTTCTTTAGCTCTTCAACCCGGGCAGGAAGCATCGACAGTTTCATCAGAGTATCTTGAATCAAAGTGGGCGCCGGTTTGTTATGAGATGCGGTACAGACGATCCGCTGGACACCAGTATACAATTGTTCAACCAATGTATAGGCGGCTTTTAGTTTCTTCCGCACATCTGACCCCAAGTGACCAATGCGTGTCCCTGAAATACCATAAAGGGTTAATAAACTGGCGACTCTGTCAGAAGGCAGAGCCAATTCAGAAGGAAAACCGGCTTACCAAAGATAGCAGCAGTCATGGCATGCACGTGCCGCTTTATGCTGGTCAGTTCATCTGCCACTGGTTTTAGTGCAGCCTCAGCATCCTCTGCTCGTTTGATCAAAGCGGATTTTTCAGTGGCCCAGTCCGCCCGTTTCTTCTTGAAGTTCTCCTTAAGTTGTTCCATGGCGCTTAAAGCACTGGCCAATTCCTCTTTTGCTTTGGAGGTTTCAGCCTGTTGGGTTTTCAGGTTTTCTTGAAGATCGATGACTTGGTTTTCTTTCGTCTTCAGCTCCGCCTGCATGCATATAGATATATGTTTCAACAAATCGATAGAAGGATTCAAGTACCAACCACATAACAAGTTATGCGCTTAGCACTTGGGGGCTAATGCATATTTGATCTTCATCTTTCAATTGTTTACAAAGTCCCAAGATCAATACAAGTATTCAACTTGGCACTTGGGGGCTAATGGCTATTTGATCATATATATTCTGATGCGGCAGTTTCAATTACTTAAAGTACCGGTTTAACTACGCTAAAGTTGAACCGGCCCTTGGGGGCTACATCAGCAAATTTCAAAGCAACAAGATTTATATTATTTAAGTCCCGGTTTGAAAGAATATTCCAAACTGGCCCTTGGGGGCTAGGAGAGTCAGGAATGGAAGCATACAAGCAGGAAGGAGCATATGGAAATTACCTCATATTTGTCTTTCATCATATTAACCAGACCGGCTTCGTAGTCACGGCTGGTATACAGCCGGTTCAGATAGCCGGAATGGATATCTTGGGCGTTCAGAGCAGCGTAAGTCGTCAGATCAGCGTTCCACTTGCCTTTGCCAAAGGCAGCAAATTCTTCCCTGGCAGAATGTTTGGATAAAGCGACAGGATTGTTTGGCTCAGTATGGCCAGTACCAGTAATGACAACCTCATCATCTTTGGTACCGCCGGTTTGCACTGGAGCTGTTGGCTTGTCAGTAGGCTTTGCTGGACCGGTGGAGCTTTCAATCCGGATGGAACCTGTAGGCTGATGGGTAGGACCTGAGGCATCGGTAGGTCTCTCTTCTGCAATAAGATCATCATCTTGCTGCGGTGGATCGTTGGGAATATCCTCAGGAATAGCCGCTTCAGCATTGGGTGTCTTGTCCGCTTCAAGAACGACATCTTCTTCGGCCGCTTTGTCCAGACGGGCCTTCTTGCTTGGCCTAGGTTTGGCCCTGAGAAGAATAACAAAATCAAATACAGAATATGTTTTAAGGCAATGTACTACAAACATCACAATAAGTATAGCTTACCCAAGCACCGTTTTGAGCGGTGGGAGCTGAGTAGCCGATGACTCGCCAGAAGATGAGTGGGAAGTAACCTGATAATCGGAGTCAGACGGATTAAGAGGTTGACGAAAGCAGCACGCTTTAGGACAAGCACTGACAAGAAAATTAGAGACCTCGGAATGGCGTTTCCAAACCGGACTGTTCGGTAAACCGGCGGAGGTAACTACCTGCCCGCTGTGCCGAGTGGTGCAGCGAGCTTCGTGTTGTTGGGTCTTCATAAGAAGTTTAGGATCCAAATAAGCAAGAGGATGAGAAAATTTAACTTTCCGATTTGCCTGACGCATTTTTTGTGAAGGCAAAGTTTCTGAATCGGAAGAGAGAATAATTACCTCTGCAACATCCGCGCGGCTGGCTTTGACATCATGCTGACAAATATCATCATCAATAAGACGCATGAAAATAAACCAAGTGAGTCAAGCTCTACCTCAAAATCCGGATTATCCACCTCATCGTCAGGAGCCGGATTAGAAGATGTAGTGGTTCTTTTCCTATGGGCAGTCTTCTTCACAGCTTTAGTATTTTGCCGGGTTGCTCTTTCCGGTTAGTCTGGTTTTTCTGGTTTCTCCTGCGGCAGTTTTTTGCTCCAAAATGGATCATCGCCCTGATTATGCAGACACTGATATTAAAAACAATGACCAGACATATCAATAACAGATTCAGCAAAGAGAAAAATCAAAGTCTTACAGCTGGCGGTTTGTTGGTGGCACAGAAGGGAAGCAGGCCGGTTCTGGCGCAGATGTGTTCCGGTTCATTCAGTATCTTATGCACAGCCTCTGTGATTTCTTCACCGGAGAGCTGGAGTCTTGAGTGTCGCAGTGGGTCATCAACACGGTCAGTATACTCGCACATCAAACCGGAGCGCAGACTAAGAGGCAGTATGCTCCATGATATCCAACAGCGAGCAAGGTCAACCCCTGTTAAACCGTTGGCCATAAAAGCTCTGAGCTTTGATAGCTGATGAGCATATTTACTTCTCTCCTGTGCAGTCAATCTTTGTGGAGAAGGGTGTGTGTTACTGAGCCGCTCCGGTCAAAAGCCAGGCAAAGGATTCTCACCAGCAGGGGAGGTGTCTTTGCAGTAGAACCATGTCTGATTCCATTCTTTCGGGTGGCTATGCAGTTTGGCGTGAGGGTATGTGACCTCTTTCCTTTTCTGAATCGCCACACCACCCAACTCCGTATTGGAGCCGTCAGTAAATTCAGTATGACGGTTTAGATGGAATAGGTCTCTGAACAGTTCCACTGTGGGCTCCTCTTGAAAGAACGCTTCACAGAGCACTTGGAAGTGACACATATTTGTAACAGAGTTGGGGCCAGTATCTTGTGGATGGAGCTGGAAATCAGCTAAAACATCCCGGTAAAATTTAGAACCGGGCGGCTTAAAGCCCCGGGCTAAGTGGTCTACGAAAACAACAACCTCTCCCTCTCGAGGTGTGGGAGGGCATTCTTTGCCAGGAGCCCTCCAATGGATGGTATCTTTGCTGCCTAAAGCACCAATCAGGACTAAATCGTCCAGTTCAGCCTCTGTGACGCGAGAAGGAACCCAATTGCACTCATACACTTGCTTGGCCATGATGGAATCTATAAGGTAAAAGATCCTGGTTCAAAAATGCATTGATTAAAATGCACTAGTATGTACAATGTTAAACCGGAAACAACCCTATCTAAACCGGAGTTTCATGAAGCAACCAACATTTGGCGGTTCAACAAGGGGACTAATGGCATATACCGGTTTGGAAAATTTTCTATAAGGTTAAACCGCCTGATCTAAACATTGAAGCAATTGAGATCGCGGATGGTTAAGTATGCAGAAACAGGTTTCACAAGATCTTGTTACGGCGCTGGATCTGAAGCAAGTTCAGAAAATAAGAAAAACAGTCGAAGATCAAAGCAGAACAGTATTGAATCAATGAGCAGAAGTATATGTGAGATCTATGGTTTTGGGCAGGAAACTAGCGGCAGATACTGAAAGTCACCGCTACACAAAGCAAGGGTTCACATGTGCATCCAGGAGCTAGTACATGAGTATGAACAAGTGATGAACACCGCAAGAACACGAAGCCCTAGATCAGATCTATGTTGAGAAGAGCAGAAGACCTACCAGAGCTGAGGAAGACGCGGAAGGTCGCCGCGGCTTTCTGGTGCGTTTAGGTTGATGCAGCGGCCAAGGATGATGCAGAAGATGACGACGGCAGCGGAGCTCTGAGACTGGCGACGCGAGGAAGATGAAGAGGAAGGGCACGAAGGGAAGAAAAGAAATGACCCTTCGGGCCTATTTATAAGGCAAAGGACATGTGTCAGGCGCGTGAATCAAGGGACCGCAGATCTTGGAAGTGGAGCCGTCACCTCGGTCATTGCGAATCTATTAAACAAGAGGATATCATGGATGTTTTCTTTATGACACATGACGTCATGCCGGTTTACAGCAAACAGAGAAGATGACATCACGGCGGTTCAACAACTACAAGAAGATGTTGAAGACGAAGATTTTTTGCTAAGGATTGACATGAACCTGTTCAAATCAATTTGGGGCCTAATGTTGGGGATATTACTACTGGGCATAAACCGGCCTACCTGGGCCGGATTAACTTCATCAGTAGTTCAAAGGTGTTAAAGGCCCAAAGAGGCAGATAAAGGCCCAGGGCCCGTAGTCGGTTTACAACCTGTAGCCGTACACTGGCGTTTGTACATACACTTGTACTATAAGTTAGGAACAAGGAGAGACCAACCCGGATACGAGTATGAACCGGTGTTGGGACTCTCTGAACCGGTAGGCGTCACCCGTGTATATAAGGGGGCGACCCGGCGGCGGTTCAAGGGGACAGACAACAACTCGAGACATAGGCAAAGCTTGTTTGCTCCCTAGTCATCGAAACCCCATCAATTCCATCACAACTAGACGTAGGCTTTTACCTTCCTTGAAGGGGCCGAACTAGTATAAACTCCCTTGCGTCCTTGTGTCCGCTTAACCCCTTCAAGCTAACCCGTCGCGATGGCTCCACGACTAAGTCCTTTCTCTAGGACATCTGCCGTGACAAAACCACGACAAACCCTCTCCATGGGCTCCTGTTCATCCAGCCCTCCACGGGGTGGTCCTGTTCATCCAGCCCTCCACGGGGTCCTGTTCATCCAGCCCCAACCAGCTCGGTCGATCGGGGTCCTATTCATCCAGAGGCAACACCACGGGGTCGTGTTCATCCACCCCCACCGGGAACTGTTCATCCAAAGCCCCCCAGCAACGCTCACAGTTCATCTAGAGGCAGCATCGATCGGCTTCAGTTAGCAGCAGTAGCGAAGGAATCACTCGGGTTCAGTAACGTAGCTAGTGTAATCGATCGGGTTCAGTTAGAGCCCAACACCTCACTCGGGTTCGGTTAGAGCCCAACGCCTCACACACACGCGCGTACGTGTATGAGAGAAACGCGCATCGCTCGGCCCCCGACCACCCACCTTAACCGGGAACTCCCCAAAATTTTCCTCCCCATCGCTTCTACCACGGTTTTTTCCGTCATGGACGGCCCAAAGAATGTCATGCAGCTGCGTCTCCGGCCCGCCCAGGACGAAAAGCCCATTTTCTGTCATGATTTTTTGTCATAGAAGTAGGAGCCCACCACATCTATGATGATACCGGGTTTTGTCACAATTATCGTTGTAGAAGTGTCATAAGTATGACAGGAAAAAAATTCGTTCAGCCCAAAATGACACGAATCTGTCTTTTTTTTGTAGTGGTTCGAGGGGCTTGAGTTCCACCACGTTGCTCGAGACAGTAATCAGGCAGCAGACATCCTTGCTCGAATGGGCGCCAAACGCGACCCCGTCCCACCTAACACCTTTGTGGAAAGGCTCTTCAAGCCATCCGTGATATGGAAGGATGAGAGCAGAAATACTAGTCCGGAGCTGATCATACCCCCAGACGCCGAACACAATTCTGATATCATCGGGGGTTCGGGCACCGAAATGACACCTTCCGCCCATGTAATCATGGTTGTCATTGCTCCATGGACCGAACCTTTCCCGGCCTACCTTAATAGGTGATGTCTACTACACAACCTTCTTCTTGTAGACGTTGTTGGGCCTCCAAGTGCAGAGGTTTGTAGGATAGTAGAAAATTTCCCTCAAGTGGATGACCTAAGGTTTATCAATCCATAGGAGGCGTAGGATGAAGATGGTCTCTCTCAAGCAACCCTCCAACCAAATAACAAAGAGTCTCTTGTGTCCCCAACACACCCAATACAATGGTAAATTGTATAGATGTACTAGTTCGGCGAAGAGATGGTGATACAAGTGGTATATGGATAGTAGATAAAGGTTTTTGTAATCTGAAAATATAAAAACAGCAAGGTAACTAATGATAAAATTGAGCGTAAACGGTATTGCAATGTGTTGAAACAAGGCCTAGGGTTCATATTTTCGATAGTGCAAGTTCCCTCAACAATACTAACATAATTGGATCACATAACTATCCCTCAACATGCAACAAAGAGTCACTCCAAAGTCACTAATAGCGGAGAACAAATGAAGAGATTATGGTAGGGTACGAAACCACCTCAAAGTTATTCTTTCCAATCACTCCGTTGGGCTATTCCTATAAGTGTCACAAACAGCCCTAGAGTTCGTACTAGAATAACACCTTAAGACACAAATCAACCAAAACCCTAATGTCACCTAGATACTCCAATGTCACCTCAAGTATCCGTGGGTATGATTATATGATATGCGTCACACAATCTCAGATTCATCTATTCAACCAACACATAGAACCTCAAAGAGTGCCCCAAAGTTTATACCGGAGAATCACGACAAAAATGTGTGCCAACCCCTATGCATAGGTTCATGGGCGGAACCCGCAAGTTGATCACCAAAACATACATCAAGTGAATCACCAAAGAGGGGCCCACGAGGGTGGAGGGAGCGCCCTAGGGGGTGGGCGTGCCCCCCTACCTCGTGGCTCCCTCGTTTCTTTCCTGACATGCACTCCAAGTCCATCAGATTTCTTCTGATCCAAAAATAAGTTCCATGAAGTTTCAGGTCAATTGGACTCCGTTTGGTTTTCCTTTTCTGCGATATTCTAAAACAAGGTAAAAACATAAACTGGCACTGGGCTCTGGGTTAATAGGTTAGTCCCAAAAAATGATATAAAAGTGTATAATAAAGCCCATAAACATCCAAAACAATAGATAATACAGCATGGAGCAATCAAAAATTATAGATACGTTGGAGACGTATCAACATCCCCAAGCTTAATTCCTGCTCGTCCTCGAGTAGGTAAATGATAAAAACAGAATTTTTGATGCGGAGTGCTACTTGGCATAATTTCAATGTAATTCTTTTTAATTGTGGCATGAATATTCAAATCCGAAAGATTCAAGATAAAAGTTCATATTGACATAAAAATAATAATAATACTTCAAGCATACTAACTAAGCAATCATGTCTTCTCAAAATAACATGGCCAAAGAAAGTTCATCCCTACAAAATCATATAGTTTAGTCATGCTCCATTTTCGTCACACAAGAATGCTCTCATCATGCACAACCCCGATGACAAGCCAAGCAATTGTTTCATACTTTAGTAATCTCAAACTCATAAACCTTCACGCAATACATGAGCGCGAGCCATGGACATAGCACTATGGGTGTAATAGAATATAATGAGGGGGATTATGTGGAGAAGACAAAAAGGAGAAAGCCTCACATCAACGAGGCTAATCAATGGGCTATGGAGATGCCCATCGATTGATGTTAATGCAAGGAGTAGGGATTGCCATGCAACGGATGCACTAGAGCTATAAATGTATGAAAGCTCAGCAAAAGAAACTAAGTGGGTGTGCATCCAACTTGCTTGCTCACGAAGACCTAGGGCACTTGAGGAGGCCGATTGTTGGAATATACAAGCCAAGTTCTATAGTGAAAATTTCCCACTAGTATATGAAAGTGACAAAACAAGAGACTCTCTATCATGAAGATCATGGTGCTACTTTGAAGCACAAGTGTGGCAAAGGATAGTAGCATTGTCCCTTATCTCTTTTTCTCTCATTTTCATTTTTTTCATTTTTTGGGGTTGTCGGTGTCAAAACCGGCGGATCTCGGGTAGGGGGTCCCAAACTGTGCGTCTAGGTCGGATGGTAACAGGAGGCAGGGGACACGATGTTTTACCCAGGTTCGGGCCCTCTTGATGGAGGTAAAACCCTACGTCTTGCTTGATTAATATTGATGATATGGGTAGTACAAGAGTAGATCTACCACGAGATTAGAGAGGCTAAACCCTAGAAGCTAGCCTATGGTATGATTGTTGTTCGTCCTACGGACTAAAACTCTCCGGTTTATATAGACACCGGAGAGGGTTAGGGTTACATAGAGTCGGTTACAATGGTAGGAGATCTACATATCCGTATCGCCAAGCTTGCCTTCCACGCCAAGGAAAGTCCCTTCCGGACACAGGACAAAGTCTTCAATCTTGTATCTTCATAGTCCAGGAGTCCGGCCGAAGGTATAGTCCGGCCATCCGGACACCCCCTAATTCAGGACTCCCTCAGTAGCCCCTGAACCATGCTTCAATGACGACAAGTCCGGCGCGCAGATTGTCTTCGGCATTGCAAGGCGGGTTCTCCTCCAAATTCTGTGTACCTGTTGAATAGTGTCCGGTTTCTTGTAAATGTAGTGCTCCTTGGCTTCTACGCCCAATAATGGCCATTTTCCATGTGTCAAATGAATACGAAAAGTCAGGGTGTTTTTTATATTTACACCCCTAGCCGCGTGAATGAGCCGCCTATTTAAGGGGACGAGGATTTAGATCCAAACCACACCTTCTCCCCACGAGTATTCATCAAAGCGTATCCGACAAAGGTCCATTCTATCATGGCCAGCCGCCGCAGCTCCTCCTCTCGCCCTTCCAGCCCTCAGCCTAGAGATTGGAAGAGGTGCTCCATCCCGCACAGCGAGCTAGTGAAGCCCGGACCAAGGGATTTCTCCCCCCGGCCTATATGGTCCCGGTTCGAGCCGGACTTGCCACCTATAATGGCGGAGAGCGCCCCCAATCCCTCCAAAGGAGAGCGGGTATGCCTTGCCAGTTACTTAATAAGAGGGCTCGGATTTCCAATTCATCCATTTCTCCGGGGGCTTCTGGAGTTCTATGGCCTCCAGCTGCACAACCTCACGCCTGCCTCCATATTGCATATCGCGGGCTTTGTAGCCCTTTGCGAGCTGTTTTTGGGCTGCGAGGCTCATTTCACGCTATGGAAAAGGCTATTCTGCCTTATGCCCTGCTTTAAGGAGGGGTCGATATATCAAGTGGGCGGAGCCGAAGTGTGGCACATCGCCGGGACCGGATATCTATCCGGAACCCCAAAGAAGGCGTCCGAGGACTGGCCTTCGAAATGGTTTTATATAGAGGATGTTCCGCTGCCGGATCCTGTCCGGATTGGCCTCCCTGAGTTCGACAGTGCTCCCCTAAAGAAGCGCCTAAGCTGGCATCCACGGAGCCCTCAGAGGGAAAGCGGCAGGGACGTTATTTACCTGATGGGCCGGATAAGATTGTTAGCTCATTCCGAACTGACCATGATTGGGGTCATGGCCGCATGCATCATGCGAGGGGTGCAGCCACTTCAGTATAAAGGCCGCCCCATGTGGGACTTCAACGGGGAGGACGACGCCACCTGCTATGGCCGTAAGGGGCCGGATTCGGCTACCGCTCTAATAAAGACCTTGTCCGCTTTGTACAAGGGAGAAGAGGAGGAATTTCTCCGCGTCAACCCACGGGGTGGATTTTCTATGTACAATCCCCCGAGTTGGGTAAGTGGGCACTTTTACTTGCCCATTCGTTTTATATTCCCATTGTTAAATTTTCAGTCTAACGACTTCAACGCAGGAACTGCGCCAGGATGTTAAAGAAATAAACAGCCCTCCTCCACAACCCGAGGATCCGGGACGGCCCCTCGATCCGGCCTCTCAAGAGGATCCGGACTTATCTGTGGAGCTGATTGATGGAGTGTTTCATCAATTGAGCAGGGACAACACCTTGGTGGCCATTACGGCCGATTATCCAGGGCTACTCCCAGCCTCACAGGTAACTGAGACCGGAGTCTTAGCACTTTGAAAAGGGATCTGTCCTCGCATGTTTTTGATTACCGTATGACAACCGTGTTTTGCGGGGGAGGTCCTTGAGACGGGAGGCCGAGCCTGTGGCGACTAGCCAACGAGGGGCGGCAAGGCCCCGCGAGCTGAAAAGAAGTGCGGTCCGGACTGAGGCACCGGTGCAAAGGTATAGCACGCCACCTTATTCCTAGGTGTTACTCCTTCGAGGCATATTAACACTCGTGTTCTCTTCAGGACGAAGAGACCTCGCCGGACTATATCCGGAGAGGCTGCCAATCGCGCCTCCACCAGCTAGGCTCCAAAGCCTGGTCCGGAAGCGGAGGCGAACATGAGGCGCGCACCGGACGCTCCTCCGACGGAGGATGCGGACAGGCTGTCTGCCACCAATTCCGAGGTGGAGAGTGCCATGAACCATAGGCGTCGCCGGACAGTTCTTCACGACGCTTGTTTCTCCCAAGAGGCATTGGATGCCTTCAATTCGGGAGACACGTACCTCCGTGCCGCTCAAAATGGTCTAGCCAGAGCCACGGAGCAGTATGTGGAAGACATACGGGTAAGAAAATTTTGGTAATTATATATGTATACCAATAGCCCCCGAGACTTGAAACAATTAGAATAACTGATTTAAGGATCATCTGTTATGCAGGTTCTTACAGAAAAGAATACCCTGCTGTCCTAGGAGCTAGAAGAGTGCAAAGCCCAACTTGAGGCTGCACTAGCCGTGGCAGGAGAGCCCAAGGAGACCCCTTCTGGTAATGTACGCTTCGAAAGATAAGTATTTTGCAAAGTGCGGCGTGGGTGCAAATCTGACAAATGAAATTGCAGATGGCGCCGGATTAAATCCGGAAGTGCAACAACTCCGACGCTAGCTAAAGGCTGGTGAGAGCGTGCTGACAAAGGTGAGGCGGGAGAAGAACGATCTCCAAGATGCCAACACCAAGCTAGGCGTTGAACTAAAGGACGTTCGTGCCCAGCTGTTGGGCTCCGTGAAGGAGAATCAGCGGATTCGACGCGGCATATATAGTAAGTGCTTAAACGAACTTTGAAAAAAGAGTTCGGTGAGGAAGTCGACTAACAGAGTAATGTCTGTAGGTATGCTGATAGGTCGTCCTACAGAGGAAATGCCCGGTTCTATGGGTGACCTTCTTCCCGAGCTCTCACAACTGCACGAGCGAGTTCGGCAGGTGATGCAAGGCGTCGCCCAGGCCTTGTGGCCGTCCGTCTCCATGCCCGAAGGCCTTGGAGAGCTTGTAGAGAAGCTAAAGGGAGCGCGGCGGCGCTTCCGATTATGGAAGATATCGGCCTGCCGTCAAGGCGCCAGGGAGGCCTGGGCCATGGTGAAGACGCGGTACACGAAGGCTGACCCAAACCACATGGCCGAGGTCGGACCCATAGGGCCCGATGAGAAGGAGATCCCTGTGAGCTTAGTATACGGCCAAGTAGAGTTGGCCGCAAAGTATTCCCAACAGGACTGTAAACTAGATAGCCTGTTAGATGGAATCAAAGAGGAATACAATCAGTCACATTGACTATGTAATTTAAATTGACATGTGTAATGCCTTCTAGCCGGATTGTAGATCGTTTGTCATGGCCGACCTTTTCGCTTCAACCTCGGGACCTGACGGTCCGGAGTGTGTCTGAATACCCTCGCGGTTATATAAGAACCGGGGTATGCATGGAGACCAGGCGTAGGGGTCATTAGTGCTTGAACAGACAAGTGCCCAACTAGTTATGTTATATTACATGGTTAGTAAGAAACATCTTCCAGGGAGAATAGTTCCGTTAGGGGTTCCTTTCCTTGGGAGGCATGCCCTAAAGTGCATGTCCATTCTGCGAAAAGAGACGCAGGAAAAACATCTGGGGGCGTATAGATAAATAAGTGAAAGAAAATATCATCTTTAGTTCACCGACCGAATATTCCCTTAAGAACGCTAGCTTTCGGCTTCACCCAGTCTGAGGTACACATCCGGCTGACCCGGTAGTAACAATCGCAGAGGTGCTCCCTTTACCACCTAGCCGAACAATCGGGAACGTAGGGGTAAGCACAGGAGCCAGGCAACCCAGCTTGGCCAAAACTAAAGTCATATCGATGCATATAATGGTGAATAAAAGGTACATGCAGAAGTTTGACACATGTGTTGGGCATGAAGCCCGTATAAATAAGCTTCTGTTTAAAGAAGCCCCCTGGTTTAATGAGCGCGGATAGTGCGTCACTTTATGAGCCTTTAAAGGCTATAAGAGAGAGAGAGAGAGGATAAGGAGAGAAATGTAAGACAGAAAGTATATAAAAAATGGACAGAGGAAGGAGACGAACACAGAGTCCGGCGCTAGGCATAGAATCTTCGTAGACGGGCTGCGTTCCATGGGTTCGGCTCGAGTCGGTTATCCGATGCATCTCGCAGGCGGTATGCTCCACCAGTTAGGACTTGGTCGATTATGAAGGGACCTTCCCACTTGGGCTTGAGTTTGTCCTTTTTCTTCTTTGGCAGGCGTAGAACTAATTCGCCAACGTTGTAATTTTTGGCCCGTACTTCTCTGCTTTGGTATCTTCGAGCCTGCTGTTGATAGAATGCGGAACGGGCTTTTGCCACGTCACGCTCTTCCTCCAAGGCATCCCAATTGTCCTGCCGACCGAGCTGGGCTTCTCTTTCTTCGTACATGCGCACTCAAGGTGAGTCATGAATTATGTCACAGGGCAAAACTGCCTCTGCGCCATACACCATGAAGAATGGTGTGTATCCGGTGGTGCGATTCGGCGTGGTCCGCAGCCCCCAGAGTACGGAGTCGAGCTCCTCTACCCAGTGCGTATTAGATTCCTTAAGGGACCGCACTTATCTGGGTTTGATGCCGCTCATGATAAGACCATTTGCATGTTCGACCTGGCCATTGGTTTGTGGGTGATAGACGGAAGCATAATCGAGCTTGATGCCCATGTTTTTGCACCAGAGTTTTACCTCATCGGCCGTAAAGTTCATGCCGTTATCAGTGACGATGCTGTGGGGGACGCCGTAACGGTGTACAACCCCGGATATAAAGTCTATCACCGGTCCGGATTCGGCCGTCTTAACAGGCTTGGCTTCTATCCATTTGGTGAACTTATCCACCATGACTAGTAAGTATTTTTTCTTGTGGGTTCCGCCTTTAAGGGGTCCAACCATGTCAAGCCCCCAGACTGCGAAGGGCCAAGTGATGGGGATAGTTTGGAGGGCGGTGGGTGGCATATGGCTTTGGTTTGCAAAAAGCTGGCAACCGACGCATCGTTGGACTAAGTCCTGGGCGTCTGCCCGGGCCGTGGGCCAATAAAAGAATGTATGGAAGGCCTTGCTTACAAGGGACCGAGCTGCAGCGTGATGTCCGCCGAGTCTAGCATGAATTTCAGCCAGGAGGTTCCGCCCTTCCTCTTCGGAGATGCACCTTTGAAGGACTCCGGTAGTGCTTTTCTTATAAAGCTCTCCCTCATGGACTTTATAGGCTTTAGATCACCGCACTATGCAGCGTGCCTCATTTTGGTCCTCAGGGAGTTCCTGCCTGGTAAGGTAGGCGAGGAATGGTTCTGTCCACGGGGCGATGACAGCCATTATTACGTGGGTTGAAGGTGTTATTTCATTGGCAGAGCCTCCAATTGTGTCAGAGTGTTCGGTGTCGGGCAGTGCGGTTGGGTCCGGGCTGCTATTGCCAGGTTCCCCTTCCCATACTACGGACGGCTTGAACATCCTTTCCAAGAAGATGTTGGGGGGGACTACATCGCATTTTGCGTCAATGCATGCCAGGACATCTGCCGCCTGATTATTTTCCCGGGCTATATGGTGAAATTCAAGCCCTTCGAACCGAGCTGACATTTTTAGGACGGCGTTGCGATAAGCTGCCATCTTTGGATCCTTGGCATCAAAGTCTCCATTTATTTGGGATATTGCAAGGTTCGAGTCCCCGCACACCTCTAAGCGTTGAATGCCCATGGATACTGCCATCCGGAGACCATGTAAAAGGGCCTCATATCCGGCTGCGTTGTTGGAGTATGTGTACATTATCTGGAGTACATATTGAACTGTGTCTCCTGTGGGGGACGTCAAAACGACGCCAGCCCCTAGACCGGCCAACATTTTGGAGCCGTTGAAGTGCATGACCCAGTTTGAATATGTGTTGTACTCTTTAGGGAGTTCGGCCTCCGTCCATTCTGCGACGAAGTCGGCCAAAACTTGCGACTTGATAGCTCGTCGTGGCTTGTAAGTTATGTCAAACGGGAGGAGCTCAATGGCCCATTTTGCAATCCGGCCCATCGCGTCGTGGTTATTTATAATATCGTTAAGTGGAACTTCCGAGGCTACTATTATTGAACACTCTTGAAAGTAGTGTCGCAGCTTCTGGGATGCCATAAATACCGCGTACGCAATCTTTTGATAGTGCAGGTACCGTGACTTGCACGGAGTAAGGACAGTGGACACATAATAGACCGGCTTTTGAAGGGGGAATTTGTGTCCGTCCGTTTCTCATTCGATGACGAGCACTGCGCTTACGACCTGATGCATTACTACAATGTATAATAGCATTGGTTCACCAATGTTTGGCGCGACCGGGACTGGGTTTGTTGCCAAGATGGCTTTTATTTCATCGAGTCCGGCCGTGGCTGCATCCGTCCACTTGAAGTGTTCGGTGCGCCTGTAACATCCCAAAATTCTAAATTTTGGAATGTTATAACAAATAGATAGATTTGATTGATTGTTTGATTGATTGTCTGAAAGTGAGTGAATTCGAAACTTTTTGAAAGTTCAATGACAGGGAATAAAAGGACTTTCCCAAACTTTCATTTTTCATTTATGATCTTCGTGAATTCAAATTCTTTTCAAATAACCCTTGAGCGAAGATAATATGACTTCTTCCATTTAAATTAAATGAAAGGGTATTTGAAAATAATTGAATTTCATTTGGAAATATTTCAATTCATAAACTTCATGCAGCTCAATGATTTTCATGAGAGAAGATAAAAGGACTTCTTCAAATTATATGAAATATGAGTTGGGAGTTTCAAATAATTAAATTCAAAGTTCTTTTGAATTTATTTTCAATTTGGAGTTATTTGAGTTTTATTCAAATTATTTTTCTCCAAAAATAAAATATATGGAAATTAGGGTAACATGATTCCTACATTAAAAAATTGGAGAAAAATAATTTGAAATCATTTTGGTATTTTTAAAAAAAATTGTTGGATTTTAATAGACCAATAGCACTCTTTAATTTATCTGATTTTGTGAGGATTTTATTTGGCATTCTAAAATGTTCACGTTGTAGAAAATCTTTTTTTGAAAATTTTGATATATTATATGCCTATATAATATTTTCATTTACTTTGCTTTTATTATTTTTATTTCTCTGGAAATGTTTTTTTTTTAAAGAAGAAAAAAATCCCTTCGCCGACTGGGCCGGCCCAGCTAGCCAGCCAGGCCCAGCCCAGCCGCCTTCGTCCCACGGGACTCCGCCGCCCGCAAGCCTCGCCCGCGCCGCCGTGGTCGAGGAGGACTCCTCCTCCAACCCCTCATGCACGCCTCGGAGCCCGCTGCGCCCTTCTATAAAGCCCCGCCCCGCCTCTC